>NC_090655.1:43121053-43313553 GCF_040937935.1 Hyperolius riggenbachi
ATGGAGGCTTGTGCAATCGCAATACAGCACAATTGCGATCGTGCTCAGCAGTGGGAAAGGGCTGCCGTGCACTAGTGGGAAATGATCTACATGTAAATCGCAGTATTGTTGCCATCGACAAAACGGCTGTGATCCGCTTTTTGAAGCCGATCGCAGCTAGTGGAAAAGGGTCCTTAGGGTGTATTGTGGACACGATCTTTGCAAAGCGGGGCATATTATACCTTGGGCATCTGTAAGGTTTGCTTAACTAAAAAAGTCAGAATTTGTGGCTTCTCTTGTGGGTAGTGCGGATCTATTATTGCCCTATTCCTTATTGTGGGTTCACATCATTGAAAGGAAATTCCATCATAGCATTGAGAAACGCGTTATCTTCAGGTTTGCTCTGTACTTTGCAAGGTAACCCCAACCAGTGGTGTGTCAATAGGGGTGCAGAGGTTAACACTACACCTGTCTCTAGCCTAGGCCCCTCCTCTGCATTCAAATGTAATTGGTGTTACAGTGGTAATGATCACATCTGTATGTACTTTACATAGTGGTCATCTTTGACAATCCGTCCCCTTGGTCCTTAGAGAACAGTTGTTGGTGCGGTGTCCTGTGATTGATAGGTAGGTAGTGCTGGGGGCACTGCAAAGTTAGCTGTACCTTAGCGCTGTAGCTCCACCATTGGTGACAAACTATTTTAGATTGCTTCCCTTGTTTTGTTTTGTTTTGCTTTTTTGTTTGTTTGTTTTTAAGATTCTTTTATTTTTCAAAAAAGGTATAAAACGTAGAAATAGTAGAAATAACATACATAACAAAGCACAATAGTGCAAAGAGTAGAGAAGACATGGCATTTTCTCAAAGGCAGAGACCAATATAAAAGCAGTAGACACAGAACCGCAAACAAGCGCGACCGCTTAATAATAAACAAAGTGGTAATGTTAATAATCGGGACTTCAGAAGACCTACAGGGCAATTATATCATATGTGTCAAAAAGAAGAAATAAACATAGATAATGAAAAACCCCATCAAGCGTTATTGGAAAAAAAAACAGGTAGAGCATCTCTACCGTACGTAAAGTGGACACAAATTAAAAATACAAGATTTCAGAAAAAAATCTATTTTCTAAATTATAATAATAAATAGCAGCCTTTTTTCAGCTGCAGGATTAGCAGTACCTATCTGCACCTAATAAAAAGTCAATTTTTTCGCTTTTGAAAAAACATTATGCTGTTCTCTGTCATGCCCACTCAGATCTTGTCTCACATAGGGGATCAGGCTAAAGCAGATGCCTCATTTCCTCATTGCTTCTATTCCAGCCAATCAGCCTTCAGACGGTGCTCCTCTCTGTGTGAGGACCCGCCCCTGAGGATCCAGAAATCAGCAGCCACAGATTGTACTACTTATGACCATTACAGATTTTACATGCGTACACGGTTTATTCCTGTCTGGAGTTCAGATGTTTAACAATATGCTGGTTGTTGTTTGAGAATTTTGGAATAGCCTGCTCACTTTCCTGTCGCCTTTACCGAAGAAATATTAAAGTTGCTTAAAATGCACATTTTTCTATTGTAGATGCTGTTTCTTCGCTTATACAGAGTGGGTTCTTTTGTGCTAATGAGTCAGGGAGATTCCTAGGCATAAGTACAAGTCAAGGTGGCCATACAATTAGCGATTTTGCTTCCATCGACTAAGTGACAGACTTTATTGCTTGATCAACTTCCCTGTGGTTGGCCAAAAGTAAATCGACTAGTGTCCCACACACTCCAAGCTTATGTTGTGTGAATCCCCTTCACGAATCAATCTGAACGATGTTGTGCCTCCATGCTCTGAATGCAAAAATCGATTCAGTGTCGATCGAATGACATTTGCACAGTCAATGAAAAATGGCTGATATAAGGTCAATACCTGATATCGGCCATTTTTAATCGATCGGGCATACTAAAACACACTCAGTTCTCTCTCGATTAGATGAAATTATCAAATTGAATGGTCAATCATACAGCCAAATCGCTAGATGTATGGCCACTTTAATTCACTTACAGTATTTCAGCCAAGCAGTCTAGCTAATCAATGCCATATGCATACAAGGTGTGACTATTCAATAACGAGACTGGCTGCAGAAATGTGGTTTATATTTGCAGTTGTGTAACTTTATCGTTATCACTGTCATCATTCTTCCCTCCTCTGTCCAGACACTGATGCATACACATTTTCCATTGTTGGTAGCAGTGCTGTAAGTCACCAGGTGTTACCTGCTTCAGTACTGCTGCCATTTTGCCCTTTACCTCATCTAGTGTGAAATCGGTTACACTTCATTATGGGTATCCAGCTATCTTACCCCGGCAAGTAAGTTGGGCGGTTCAACGCTGGGTTCTTCTTATCAACCAGATGCCACATTCGAGATGAATGATGCACTGGTGGCTGGAGTGTTGTCCTGATGAAGAGTCCAAGCACTCTTGTTCCATAAATTGGGTTTCTTCTTCCTCACTTGTTCTCAGCTTGGCCAGAACCTCAGGGTAATAAGAAAGTTGGCTTATTGGCTGACTCCTTGGTACCCATCCACTCATTATCACGCCCTTGATACAAAAAGAACAACCGGTATTGCCTTTATGTTTGACTTGCTTAATTCTTGCTTTTAAGTTTTGGTTTTCCACTGCACCGATTGTCCTTGTTTCTGGATTGTACTGGAAAATCCACGTCTTATCACATACGATGATCTTCTCCTGCAAGCCCGGCTGTTCCATGATGTCAAGTGCACTAGACGTTATTCCAGCAAAACGACTTCACACATGATTCATTCATACTTCCCTACAGACTAACTACGGGTGAAAGCAAACAATGCTTATCTCAACTGCTTCTTGAACCATCCAGGTCATTCACGGCAAAAGAAAATCTCACTACTGCAAGGACATGTCTCACAGGGCACCCAGTCTCGTTCTTTAATATCCACACCTCTTATGCTAATTGTTTTACTGTCTGGATAAGGGATTTTACCAATCCCAAAACATCTAAACAAGCAGCTCAGCAGGAATGTTGGGACATCTTCTAGAGCAGAAAATAGTGCCCTGAAGCTATTGTCATTTTTGGAAGGTATATACCACGATCCGTATAAATAAGAACAGCAGTTTCAGAAATGTTTTGTAGCATTGTTGTGATGACATTGCATCTTCCCCTGTAGATGAAGGGTAAGTGCTCACTTTCCTATATAGAACACTTACAAGACACTGTGTCATACTCGATCATTGGCCTCCTCATACCGGTTTACTGTCATGAAGGAAATGATCTATGTGCAGTAATGAAGAAATGGTTATTGTCCTGTCTGAAAGCCTCACAGGGTCCAGGTAGGCCTTGGACAGGCTCAATTCAATCTGTTACCTTGCTTGTGAGGACTAGGGATGGCCCTGCCTAGGAGAACTCACACAGAAACATTTGATCAGCTGACAGATTTGTAAGGCTCTGATTTGCTGGTCATGATCATGGTTAAACCAGGAAAGACGTCATCACAGCAAACTTACAAATAGATGATCAAACTGATCACGTTTCACCATGAATTCTCCTTGGCAGGGCCAACCCTAGTGAAGACAGAGCATGTGTTCCCTGTTCACATTTACTCACTCAGTATTAGTGATGGTCATGTCTAGGAGAACTCCTGGAGAAGCAGGCGATTTGTTTCATCAAGTGATTAGCAAAGCTGTAATTTGCGGTGATCTCACCCTGCTTTAGCACATGATCATGGCTAGCAAATCAGAGTTAATGCTGGGCATACACGGCTTGTTTTTGATAGATTATTTCTGACATATCTGATCTCCCACTCGATCGTTTCGCTTCTCGATTCCAGATAGCAATGAATGGAAAAAGATAAGAAAAACAAGCGGAAGATAAGAGAATTGACTGCAGAGTCGAGCAGCAAAAGATTGAACGGGAGAATCGAGCGGCAAAAACTACCAATGTATGCCCAGCAATACATCACCTGACCAAACTGATCACATGCTTCTCCAGGAGGTCTCCTAGACCTGGCCATCACTACTCAGTAGAACTGTTTTGATTGTACCTTGTGCCCTGCAACAGCTGTGTTATATCCTATCAATGTTTAACATGTTGTGTACCTGCCTGTGAGTACTGTTCCTCTAATGTGTCCTTTATTGTCTTGTTCTTATCCAACTAGACTGAGCTAGAGAAAGACCTCTATCAGTACGAATCTGAGTTAGAGGCAGATTTAGAGAGAATGGACAAGGGTTATAAAGCTTCTGATAAAAGGGTATGGCAAGTTTCTATATTCTGCTGTTTATGTGCTTGTGGACCTCTCTGTATCTGCGAGAATGAAGAACAGCTCATTTCATAACCTCACTAATCCCAGCTGCAACCTGGACTGTGGAATGCGCAGAGACCATAATGTGTTTTTCCATCTCTCCCTGTGCAGTAATCTCCTGCTTCCAGTATGACGTATATTCCTTGTAATCATAGGGCTCTGCAGTAACGAGGCTATGCATGTGTCAACCTGGAGTATTGTAACATCTGGCTGGCATGCTGCTGTTACAGGCGCCCCCCCTCCCTATACATGTGAAGGTGCATGCTTATGTAGAACCTGATTGCCACAAGGAACATGTTCAAAGTCCCTAAAGACAGGGATCTCTAACCCATAATTGTCTGCAGTCATTAAAGCAAACCTGAAGCGAAATAAACTGATAATAAAATGAATTGTATGTGTAGTACGGGTAATAAATAGAACATTAGTGATATAACTTATAACTTTTTATAACATTGCATCATTCTGTCATATTTGCAGTTTACAAACCATACTCTGTATTTTAAACTATAAAACAGAGCAGAGCTACTGACTCTTTGAACTTCCCTGCAGTAAAATAATGGTGGGCGCACAAAATATTGACTCTGGCAGAATTTTGACATTTTCCATTTAGGGGTGTACAGCAGGTTTAGACATCAATGGCTGTGTGTTGAGTTATGTTGATGGGACTGCAAATTGATACTGTTATGCAACCTTTACACTGACTACTTGGAAGTATTCCAGTACAGCAGATCCATGCAGCTTATAGGCTGACTGCTAGTAATAGACTGTTGCTCAGCGTAAACTCCAGATGTATCGTGTATAGAAGGGGGCATCAGGTGTGCCTCCCTTAGGGCTATTCAGACCACTTTATAGGATGCTCACTTGACCAAACATCTCTAGTTCTTCCCTGGCTTCTTCATTTTGTGCCATCTCCTTCAGTCAATTAAAGCTTTTAAAATTTTATCCTGGAGCAGTTTTGAAATTAGCCTGAAAAACAACAAATTAGGAGAGCACTGAAGACCTCATTAGCTTCCTCTCTGACTGTCAATGCGTCATGTGCTAAAGTGAAATCTCTGACTGCTTGTGTTACAAGCCGCCCATAGGAGAGAGAGAGTCAGTGTATGTCAGTTCTACAAAGCAGTGCCTTGACTTTTTGTTTTCTCATCTGTGCTTGATCTTGTCCCTCTTGCTTTGTGCTTGTCTTCTCTCTACCATCCTTTTATCATTGGCTTTCGGCATGTGCAGACGTACAATGTATAATGTTAGTAGATGTATACGCTGACATGTCATTTCAAATGATCCGGTTTCTTATTGAATATTTCTGAGCCATGAGGATGGAGTAAAACAGGATTCTCAAACTCAATTTACCTGGGGGCCGCAGGAGGCAAAGTCAGGATGAGGCTGGGCCGCATAAGGAATTTCACAATCGCGGCGCATCGCCGCCTCTGCCCGCCCCTCTCACTCTTCCTTCACAGAGAGGGGCGGGGAGAGGCGGTGATCCATGCGGCGATTGACGTCAGGAGGGGCAGAGCTGAAACTGAAAGCTCTGCCCCTCAGCGCAGTCGTGGATGTTTGCCCGGGGGATTTGGGGGCTCTGCAGCCCTCGTTTAGCATCGGGTAAGCGGCAGATTACTTGGGAGCACTGAAGCGAACTATAAGGAAGCTTTTGCCGGCGAGGTTCCACAAAATATTGTATCGAGGGCCACAAATGGCCCGTGGGCCGCGAGTTTGAGACCCCTGGAGTAAAAGGAATATAACCTATGCCATTGCTGGCTTCCTGATACATTCAGTGCTGGTCTGTTGTATTAGATGCCCAGAAACAGGACACAGATCAGGTGGGCTGACTTCAAAGGCTGCGTGCTTGCTGCAGTATTGTGATGCAAACAATGATAGTTACAGTATTGTGACGACAGGAAAAAAGAATATCAGCATGACGGCCAGGTTAGCAGCATTCATTTTTTTTACAGAGAATAAAGATGACAGCCTCTATATTACTCTCACTTTAAAGGAACACTATTCTGGAAAAAGTAGGCAGTTAAAATCTGACAGAACCTACAGGTTTTGGGGCAGTCCATCTCCTCATGGTTAAAGGGTCCTTTGACATAATGCAGGTTGTGTGGCATTACGTTCGCGATGCAACTGTACCAAAAAGTGACACGGCACAGTGAAGCATGCAGTGCAATGAAAGTATGCTTCACCACCACTGTAAATGCACACGTTGACAGGTTAACTCACAGCATGTTGGGTCAGAACCCTCTACACCAGAGCTCTCCAACCCTGTCCTCGAGGCCCACCAACAGTACATGTTTTGCAGGAAACCACAAACTTTCACAGGTGGAGTAATTAGTGTCTCAGTTAACCACTTAAGGACTGCAGCTGTTTTGTCAGATCTGTACTGTGTGGGCTCTTCAGCCCCCAGCACAGATCAGGTAATAGGCAGGGTGATCAGACTTCCCCCCCCCCCCTTTTTTTCCCCACTAGGGGGATGTCCTGCTGGGGGGGGGTCTGATCACCGCCGCTCACGTGTGCCTAGCGGGGAGGCTCCTCAAAGCCCCCCTCCGCAGCGCTATTCCGCCCTCCCTCTCCTTCCCTCCCTCTCCTTCTATCTATGGGCGGTACAGGACAGCGATCCATCCTGTACCGCCTCTGATAGGTTTCGCCCTATCAGACGGCGGCGATCCTCGGCCAATCAGAGGCCAATCTGTGACAGCAGCGCCATATGCTGTAAACACCGGGGATTTCTTCCCCGGGTGTTTACATTTAGCCTGCGAGCCGCGATCGGAGGCTTGCAGGCTGTTCACGGAGCTTCCCGCCCTGAACTGACAGGAATGGAAATCCACATGCGACCAGCCGCCGCCTATCGGCGTTGGCTGGTCGTTAAGTGGTTTTTAATAACTGATTAACTACCTGTGTGGATTTTCACAAAACATGCACTGTTGGTGGGCCTTGAGGACAGGGTTGGGGAACACTGCTCTACACCACACTCAATAGGGCTCAGAATCGCCCATGAGGAAGTGAACTAGTCCAAAACCTGTCAGATTTTTTTTTTTTTTAACTACCAACTATAAATGATAGCGCTTCTTACCCTGGGATAGAGGCACATCTTATGTGCATGCATTTTAAGTTTTGCACTAGGGGTCCTTTTAAAAAGGGGAAGTGTGTGTTATTCAGATCAATAATCTGATCATATGAGCATACATTAAAAAATAGTTATATATATATATATATATATATATATATATATATATATGTTTAAATTACATTCCCATTGCTGTAGTTAAATCAGTATCTCCAATGTAATTATTTTACCATAAAGCGTACTGTAACAGGAAATATAAATATTCATCACTTGGTAGAATGTATAACAGGGCGGGCTTGATAACAGCTGTGGGCAAGGACTGAATGAAGGGGCTGATTACACCATAAAAAGGCATTGGTTAATCAGTTCTATACACTAATAAATGAGATGAATACATTATTGCAGGATGGAAAACATTGGCTGCCAGCTATGGCTATATGAAGCGTCAGCACAGCTCACCGGGATAAAGCGTTAAATAAATGGAGGGAAATGATAACTGGATTACATCTTTCCCCCTGCGTTCTGCCGATATGTAGTTGAGAAGTTAAGTGACCTGATTTGCAGAAGAGTAGGCAGAACATTCCCTGACTACTTATATTTGATCTTCTAATTGGGTACAGACTGTGATGCTGAGTCCTTACACTTAGGTGGGATTGCACTTCTCCCACAGGAGCTGTGTGTGAAAAAGACAATTACAGGCTTGCTATTCTTACTCCAGCTGCTTATCTGTCTCTGCTGCCGGCTTTGTAGGCTATGACTCACATACAGACACAAAAAAGAAACCAGCCGTTTTAAGTAGCCTGGCTCAGCGACTGCTCGAATTCTGGCTCACCTACAGAAGGGTACGCGGTGCTGCCTGAAGTGCTTCCACACTCATGGAGGTACAATGACACCACACAGAGAGAGGGACGTTGTCTGGTTACATTCATTCTTATCAATGCCTTTTTGTTTTTTCTCTTGGATTCTTGCAGAACGCAGCTTTGAGCCGCCCTGATGATCTTCCATCTTAGTAAGTTTTACAGCTTCTCTTTATTCTTTGTTTGTGTTTTGAGTATGACTTTTTTTTCCCCTCTATTTCCATTAAGATGTTTTTATTTATTTAGATGGGGGGAAGAGGTGAAGGCCCCAATGTAATGGCTATACGCTAAGGTATAAAGGAGAGGCATTCTTACCTCTTCAGATGAATAACACCAATAATTGGAACAGATTTTATTCAAGCCCAGTTGGATAGGATGACAACGCGTTTCGTGGGTTGTTTTCCCGCTTCTTCAGGTCAATTACAAAGACAAGTGCCTTAGTTATGGCTGTACGGAGCCTGGGCACCTTTATAGTGTTTTTATTTTGTTAGACAGCTTTAGCAGACAAATCCTAGCATTGGCAGGTGATCTAGCACAGCTTTAAATAGCTCATGAATATTTAGCACCCTGTTTTAGGTCCATGATAACATGCGCTCTGTACATAGGTTTTATTTCCACTAACAGGACTAATATGTCATTTAATAGTTCTCACTGGATGTTTGTTGAATGGAAATTGAGTTGAAGCACGAAGAATTGCCTTTCTGCCTATTATGCCCCATTTTCAGGTCCCTTTTCATTTTTCATTTCAAGTGTGCTCTTGTTGCTATTAACTGAAGTATATTTTGCATTAATTATCTAGTACGCAATATTTTCTTCACTCCTGTTTTACATAAATATATCTAACTTTCGTAATCCGGGTTTCATGGCATCCAGCTGTGTGGGGACCAGAGGCTGATGATTCTGGTGCTGCTTCTAGGCGATGAAAACAGAATTTTAGGAAGCTATCCAGTTACACATGCAGACTGTTAAAAGCCTTACCAACACTTTAAACAAACCTTAAGTTAGGGTAACCCCATTGCTTCTTGCCTGGCTGTTGTGCTGAGGGCCTTTTAGTTTGACAGTGAATGGTATGTCTATGGAACCTCTTAGCACAGATGATGTGTTTTGCATTCTTTATTTCCACCTTTCATCCCATGAATCACTTACAGTCATCACCTGCCATTCTATTAGCACCCCCCATTCCGTTGCCATTTATAGTCCCCACATGCCATCATGTTACTGGTATACACGCTGTGCCTTCCATTCGTTTACCTTATTAACAAATTCACCTTTCATTCTGTTATCTGTCGATCATCTCCACCTCATTCATGTGCTCTCTCCTCTTTCCATTCCTATAATCATGTACCATCTCTCCATTATCCCTTTGAGAGCTCCACCTTCCTTTCAGTTTTCCTTTAGTATTTCCACCCTTCACAGGTGTCAAACTCCAGTGCTCAAAGGCCACATCCATGCCAGTGTTTTATGGATGGAGAAATGTGCTCTTCTTGATGAACCACTCCTTTCCTCATTCAGTCACATCAATTAATTTGAACTGTGCCAAAAATGTGTGAGGACCTTGGCCCTTGAGGACTGGAGTTTGACATCCCTGCTCTATTCCATTACTCGTTTACTATCTCCACCTTCTACTCGGTTATCCCTTTAGTATTTCGATCCTCTACACCAGTGGTCCTCAAACTAAGGCCCGCAGGCCGAATGTGGCCCCCTGAGGCTTATTTACAGGCTCCCCCACTCACAAATTGTATCACTTATAGATGCGTTCAGCTACATCTTTAAATATTGGTGGTCCGCATATTGAATAGCTGTGCTTGCATCACCCAGCCACATGGAAGACAGAAAGCAGTAATTCACTGGCTTCCAATCAAATTCCAGATCAGGTGACACTGCTGTCCACTGCAGGTTGTCACCTGGGTATGCTTCACTGTCTGGCCCGCAAAGACTTCTACATCATTTTATATATACTCCGGCCCCCCAGCAGTCTGAAGTACGTTGTCCCGGCCCTCGACCCAAAACGAGGACCCTTGCTCTACACCATTACCTATTTACCATCTCTACCTTCCATTCTGTTACCAATGCACTTTGTACACTTTATCCATTCATCATCTCCATCTTCATTCTGTTATTTGAGAATTGTGTCCTCCTCCTGTTCTGTCACTTATGTACTTAGACCACATGTGCTGGTTTGTTCATGTAGCATCTCCACTTTATCCATGTACCATCTCTTCCTTCTGTTCTGTTATTTGTGTGCCATTTTTACTTTCCATCCTCCTTTTCATGTACCATCACATCTTTATCCTTAAAACAGTTCCACCGTCCATTCTGTTACCCTTGTTTCACCCCTATACTTCACTGTATTCATCTGTTACCCATGTATGTTCTCAATCCTCTATTCTTTTAAGTATTGTGCACCTTCTCCTTTTACTAGCTACACCTTCAGTCTTGTAAACAATATGATATCCTAACCGTCATTCTGTTATTTGTTTACAGTGGCTTCCTCTTGCCTTTTATCCGTGTACCGTATTCACCTTAGACTTTCTTTCTGCATGTCCCATCACTACCTCCTCCATATACTGTTTACTCCTTCTTACTTGTTATTCATGTGTCATTTCCATCTCTGATGTATAAATTCCAACACTAGGCAAATTCAAGGAGCTACGTAGCAAATGCACCTTTAAAATGTTTGTGTGTCGTCCCTACCCTATCCATGTAATGTCTCTTATAGCTGCCATGTTATCCATGTACCTTCTTATTTTTCTGTCCCTTTGTCTATGTCCTTTCTGTCCTGTAATCCATTTAATGTTCTGCCCTGGTATGAATTTGCCATCTCCTTCCTCTGTTGCAGTGTCCATGTACCATCTCCTTCCTCTGTTCTGTTGTCCACGTACTATCTCCTCCCTCTGTCCTGGTGTCCATATTCCATCTCATCCCTCTGTCCTGGTGTCCATATTCCATCTCATCCCTCTGTCCTGGTGTTCATATTCCATCTCATCCCTCTGTCCTGGTGTTAATGTACCATCCCCTCCCACTGTCACGATACCCAAGTACCATTTCCTCCCTTTGCCCTGGTGTCCAGGTACCATCTCCTCCCTTTGTCCTGGTGTCCATATTCCATCTCCTTCCTCTGTTGCAGTGTCCATGTACTATCTTCTCCCTCTGTCCTGGTGTTAATGTACCATCTCCTCCCACTGTCACAATACCTAAGTACCATCTCCTCCCTTTGTCCTGGTGCCCATATACCATCTCCTCCCTTTGTTCTGGTGTCCAGGTACCATCTCCTCCCTTTGTCCTGGTGCCCATATACCATCTCCTTCCTTTGTCCTGGTGTCCAGGTACCATCTCCTCCCTTTGTCCTGGTGCCCATATACCATCTCCTTCCTTTGTTCTGGTGTCCAGGTACCATCTCCTCCCTTTGTTCTGGTGCCCATATACCATCTCCTTCCTTTGTCCTGATGTCCAGGTACCATCTCCTCCCTTTGTCCTGGTGCCCATATACCATCTCCTTCCTTTGTCCTGGTGTCCAGATACCATCTCCTCCCACTGTTTTGATGTCCATGTACCATCTCCTCCTACTGTCTAGATGTTTATTTACAATCTTCTCCCACTGTCCTGGTGCCCATGTACCATCTCCAACACTTTTCACTTGTCACCTACACTTTTGCCTGATCTATATGCAGTTTTTATGTTCTATTTTGCCCAGTGAATGGGAGGAGTACAATCTCGGCACATTGCGTTGATTCTACACCGCATGTGTTTCCCATATAGTGGATATCAAGGGAACAAACAAACACAGAACATTTATATCGCACTTTTCTCCTGGCGAACTCAAAGCACCAGAGCTGCAGCCACTAGGCGCTCTCTATAGGCAGTAGCAGTGTTAGGGAGACTTGCCCAAGGTCTCCTAGTGAATAGGTGCTGGCTTACTGAACAAGCAGAGCCAAAAACAAGGTCACACTGTCTGCTACTTTTCCATTTACTCTTTTATATGGTGGGTTATGTAAATGCTAACCATTTTAAAAGGCTATCACACTTCCTGTACAAGGCTAATTTGAAAGCCATATTTGGAGGTCCGCTTTAACTTTGACCAGAAACGTCAATGGCAAACTCAAGGTAATATTTTCACTAGCAACATTAGTGATAAAATAGTTACCTTTTAAAAGCACAGTTCAGGCAAAGATCCAAGTTGTTTGTTTGGACCAGCTGTAATTTGAATTTAATTATGGGTAATAAGGAGTTAATTGTATATCCTTGCTAATCTTCTCTAACAGTAGCTAGCAGGTTGATCTCTGTAATGATAATTTGCATTTCCTTGTTTCTGGTTTAATAAATGCAGCCAGCGGGAGAGCACATGGCGGTTCTGTCAGGTTGACCTCTGCTCAAGAATTTCTTGAGAGAATTCCCATAAAATAGATAATTAAGCTGCTCCCTGCACAGCCGTGTGCCATGTTGTGTTTACCAAAGTAGGCAGCGTCTGTTAGGTGCTGGGTGGGGTAGCTGTCAGCTAATAATATCTACTCTGTTTATAAGTAACAAGCAGGCAAGCTTTAAGCAAACGGTGCTGCATCACGTTTGTTACTGATTCATAAAGTGTCTCAGCGCTCAGGAATTTCTCAGATTTAAGCAGCGTAAGCCAGGATGATCTAAGTAAGCGACGTCTTTAGGCTGCGATCATGGCAATAGTCACATGAACAAAACTTTATACGTAAAGATAAGACTGCCGGAACGGAAGCTTGTTAACTTGTCCAGGTGAGTAAACAGGGTGCCAAGTATTCATGACCTATTTGAGAGGTGGGGTAGATTTAAAAGAATTGGGTAAATAGGTGTCTTTATTTTAAAGTGAACCCAAGGTGAGAGTGATGTTAAGGCTGCCATATTTATTTCTTTTTAAAACCATACCAGTTGCCTGGCAGCCCTGGTGTTCTGTATGGCTGCAGTAGTGTCTGAATTACACCAGAAATAAGCACGCAGCTCATAGTCAGTGCTGACAATCTTGTCAGATACGCCTGATCTGCTGCATGCTTGTTCAGGGTCTATGGCTAAAAGTATTAGAGGCAGAGGATCAGCAGGACAGCCAGGCAACTGGTATTGCTTAAAAGGAAATAAATATGGCAACCTCCATATCCCTCTGACCTCGGGTTCACTTTAACGCTGTGTGCCAAGTTTGTTGCCCTATTTGCTTGTTCTGTTTTCTTTATTCGCTGTCGTCTCTCTTGAGCCCCAGAAGTACCGCTGTGTCATTCCTGCTGCTTGCAAACATTAGCATTCCTTTAAGATTATGAAACCGATTAAACAAACACTAATGAAGTGGAAAATAGGATTTGCCAAAAAAAAACACCTCCTCTGCTGAACGGCCTGGATAACCAGTTTTGTCTTACATTCTTTTCTCCTCTATCCCAGTTCTTACACACCTAGCTATCATTACAGCAAAGGAGAGGAGACTTCCCCAGAGCCGCCACTGTCCGACAATGAGCGGCATATCTATAAGAACGTGTTAGAAGGAGGAGATATCCCGTTCCAGGGACTCAGCAGCCTGAACAGACGCCCCTCCAGCTCTGCTTCCAATAAAGGTAATTCACCCGGACGCATCGCTGCTTCTACAACTGCCATAGCCAACATTGTCCACCTTTATAGTTACTTATGTTTTCTAATACCTTATAGATGTCTAAAGCTAGTGTATGTGAGCACCTATATGTGCACCCACTTACTGCTCCTTTCCTGGGGCCCAATAGCCTGTTATATCAATGTGCTGTTACCAAGATTGGGCATTACCTCCATACTGACTGTTATATCAATGTGCTGTTACCAAGACTGGGCATTACCTCCATACTGACTGTTGTATCAAGGTGCTGTTACCAAGACTGGGCATTATCTCCATACTGACTGTTGTATCAAGGGGTTGTTAGTAAGAACTGGCATTACCTCCATACTGACTGTGGTATCGAGATTTTGTTACTAAGAACTGGCATTATCTCCATACTGACTGTGGTATCGAGGTGTTGTTACTAAGAACTGGCATTACCTCCATACTGACTGTTGTATCGACATTTTGTTACAAAGAACTGGCATTACCTCCATACTGACTGTTGTATCGAGATTTTGTTACTAAGAACTGGCATTATCTCCATACTGACTGTTGTATTGAGGTGTTGTTACTAAGAACTGGCATTATCTCCATACTGACTGTTGTATCGAGGTGTTGTTACTAAGAACTGGCATTATCTCCGTACTGACAGTTGTATCAAGGTGTTATTACTAAGAACTGGCATTATCTCCATACTGACTGTGGTATCGAGGTGTTGTTACTAAGAACTGGCATTACCTCCATACTGACTGTTGTATCGACATTTTGTTACTAAGAACTGGCATTACCTCCATACTGACTGTTGTATCGAGATTTTGTTACTAAGAACTGGCATTATCTCCATACTGACTGTGGTATCGAGGTGTTGTTACTAAGAACTGGCATTACCTCCATACTGACTGTTGTATCGAGGTGTTGTTACTAAGAACTGGCATTACCTCCATACTGACTGTTGTATCGACATTTTGTTACTAAGAACTGGCATTACTTCCATACTGACTGTTGTATCGAGATTTTGTTACTAAGAACTGGCATTATCTCCATACTGACTGTTGTATCGAGGTGTTGTTACTAAGAACTGGCATTATCTCCATACTGACTGTTGTATCGAGGTGTTATTACTAAGAACTGGCATCGCTTCCATATTGACAACAACCAGAGTACTGGGGTAACTATAGCCCCCATCGCCCCTGAAGTGGCGTGGGGGGACCCACCGGGCTGACCTGTATTATGCAGAACAGAGCATTATTGTGTTACACATTCCCTGCTGCTTCCAACACATGTGTCTCCTCCAGTTCCTGGTTAGTTTCAAAGTGCCATGCAGCCAGCCAATTGCCATGTGGCTTCAGTTCCCCCGCATGGTGATTGGCTGGCTGCACGGTACTTGCAAACTAACCAGGAATTGGAGGAGACATGTGTGCCTGAGAAGGAAATGTATGATGATGCTCTGCATGATATTGTACAGAACCAGGCTACCCTAGCTCCTGACCCGACCCTGTGATAGAAGCTGGGGGGCCTGCTGACAGATCTCTGCTGAGAAGGGTGGGATCCAGTATAGTTTGATACTCAGGACAAGTTTGTCTCTGTGTGGTGGGTAAGGTGACCTACCTCCGGTTCTTAGCAAAATAAACATCTAAGCTAGCTTGTAAAATAAAATGGGAAAATCCTCTATGTTTGGGTACCACAGAATAGGCACATTTTTGGCACTCACAGCCCTTCATCAGGTGCACCAGACGAGGGGCTGTCAAGTCTTGAAACATTGTGCCCTTTCTGTGTTTTTAAAAAAAAATTAAGGAACTTCCCATTTTTCTTGAGGTGATGTCCAAACTTATGGATTTTTCTTCTAGATAGATGTACTCCTACAGTGAGTCTGGTTGTTTCCCTAAAGAAACATAGTATAAAGTAGTTCTTTCTCTCTAATGTGATGGTAAAATACAATTGGCTCTTTTTTAGAAACGTTAATCTAATGGAAAGTGTAGTGGAGTTCACTGAGGGCAACGACCCAGCAAATTAGGTTAACTTCACTGCCCCGGAGCTGGAAAGTCTCAGGGAGGGGTTAGTTCTCTGAAAGACTGATAACACTAGTGTTTTGTTTCATGACTGTTTACCACCAAGGTGCCAGATACTGGCTGGTTTCCAGAGCAGGTAAGGCCATGGACCAAACTAGCCATTAGTTGGATTATTAGTGGCAAAAAAAAATAACTTGGCCAATCGGTGCTTACTCTGAAAAGATCAGGGAGAGTGGAACATTGTACAATGACTGCATTTGTTATGTGCAGTCCCCGCATGACCTTTGTCATGTTCCTCATTAGTAAGAATGCTGAGTGTGGCCAAATCAGATGTAGTCACAAAAAGGTGTTTTGTGCTGAGTGGGTTTCTCTGAAGATTACTGCAGGCCTCTGTTCTTTACGAGGATGCTACAAAATGTCACACACGACAATTGCAGCCCTACTAAGCTGTGTGCTGGCTGGACTGGGCGGTAATCTCGTGTGTGTGATTGGTGCCACTGTCCACTGACCAACTATTGGAGGGAAAACTGGAAGGGTTATTTGACCTTTTGTGATGACCACATTTAAAGGGAACCTAAACTGAGAAGGATATGGATTTTCCCTTTAAAATAATACCAGTTGCTTGACTCTTCTGCTGATCCTGTGTCTCTAATACTTTTAGCCACAGCCCCTGAACAGGCATACAGATCAGGTGCTCTGACTGAAGTCAGACTGGATTAGCTGCATGCTTGTTTCAGGTGTGATACAGCCACTATTGCAGCCAAAGATGTCATCAGGACTAGGGCTACTCAAATCCGGATCCAAGAGATACCCGGATAGTTGCTATCCAGATATCTCCCAGTAAACCTGGGCGAGGGGGGGTCAATCTTACCTGTCTGACGTCTTCTTCGTCCATCCCTCAGCACCTCCCACGAAGCGATCCACGCACATGACGTGATTACAAACACTTCCGCCTTCAACCCGAAAGGAGGAAGTGTTTTTAATCACGTGACCGCCGCTTGGACCGCATCGTGGGAGGTGCCGAGGGATGGACCAAAGAAGACGTCACACAGGTAAGATTTACCCCACCCCGCACAGGTAACTGGGAGATATCTGGATAGAACTATCCAGATATCTCCCAGATCCGGATTTGAGCAGCCCTGATCAGGACTGCTAAGCAACTGGTATTGTTTAAAAGGAAACAGCCATAGCCCTCTCGGTTAAGGTTCCCTTTAAGGTAAATCACGCTGAGGCAGCTGGATATCGTGTACTGGTTGAGGGTGTTGCCTTTGATGTAGAGTTTGAGCCTTTGACCAGTGTTCAAATCCAGGCTGAAGCCAGTAAATAAAACAGTAAAGAGTCTTTGGTCAAGGCTCTCTAATGCTCCTGGTCGCCCGTGAGGCGCACCCTAAGTGACTGCAGCTCTAAAGCACTTTGAGTCCGCCAGGAGAAAAGGGCAATAGAAATGTTATGTGTCTGGATTTGGTATCCACAGTCCACAAAGGATCGGCACCACACAGTATATGTATCAAATAGCTCTTAAACTTTTATTGCATATTGAAAGTTGACAGGCAGCGACAGCCCGCTGTTTCGGCCTGGGAGGCCTTTATCAAGTTGCCAAGAAATGTCAAATACATACAAATGTCACAAATCACCACTTATATATCAATAACTCCGCCCCTAAGGCGGATCACCCTAGTGCGTGCAGATGGGGTAACAGAACAACCTGCGGACCTGATGGGAGACTAAATGAGCATAAACATAACCACCCACTGGGAGTATACAAGATTTAAATTTAAAGTTTCAAACTCACCAATCAGGAGTCGGATCCACGGCAGAAACCGCCAGCTCCATCCACCCAGGACGGCTTGTATGTGCGCATCACGGACAGCGCGCCGCCGCTATGCAATCAGCGGCGGCGCTCGCTGTAAGCATTGCCGGTCTCACTGACACGCCCCCTGCCTCTATTGGTCCGAGGCCGGCTGTCCCCCATTGGCTAAGACTTGGGCGCAGGTGATTGGTTGCAGCCGGCCATGTGTTTAGTCACATGACCGGCAATGCTTACAGCGAGCGCCGCCGCTGATTGCATAGCGGCGGCGCGCTGTCCGTGATGCGCACATACAAGCCGTCCTGGGTGGATGGAGCTGGCGGTTTCTGCCGTGGATCCGACTCCTGATTGGTGAGTTTGAAACTTTAAATTTAAATCTTGTATACTCCCAGTGGGTGGTTATGTTTATGCTCATTTAGTCTCCCATCAGGTCCGCAGGTTGTTCTGTTACCCCATCTGCACGCACTAGGGTGATCCGCCTTAGGGGCGGAGTTATTGATATATAAGTGGTGATTTGTGACATTTGTATGTATTTGACATTTCTTGGCAACTTGATAAAGGCCTCCCAGGCCGAAACAGCGGGCTGTCGCTGCCTGTCAACTTTCAATATGCAATAAAAGTTTAAGAGCTATTTGATACATATACTGTGTGGTGCCGATCCTTTGTGGACTGTGGATTGCTTTGACCCTGTGGTACAAGGGTGAGGATCTGGGCACACACTCATCTACTGCTGAGCATCAAGTGGGTGCTCCTGGATACATGTTTTCTGGATTTGGTATGTCTGCCATAGGCATAAACACACATTGAGGGAAAGATTTGAGTTTGTAAATCAGTCTGCTGGTGGTTGTTCCTGTCACACAACCCTTATGCATAATGCACAAACCTTGTTTTTGAGTTGATGCAGGATTATGCTAACAGTGTGTGCAAATGTATACAGCTTGAAAATAGACCAATTAAATACCACTTTGACAGGATTTTATTGGCCCATTTTCAGGCTGCATACATTTGCATATATTTGCACAATCCTGTATCGACTGGCTTCAGCTACAGTGTGTAAACTGAAACTTTTTCCTGGCTCATACCTGCGCAACTGGGAAAGATGTGACAAAACGCACCCTTGTATGGAATTATTTCACGTTTATAAATTGTTATATCTGTGTTGTCTTAAAGTATTTTTCCACAGGAGCTGCAGATACTCTATAGGTGGCCATACTTGATCTGGTTCTTCATTTTGCTTTATTTGTATTTATTTATTTTTTTAATGATGTTTTATTGAATGCTGTTTTGTGTTATCTGACGCAGTTTGTAACAGTTTCTGTTTCCTGGGTTTGTACTTATTTTTTTTAACAGTTAATACTGTAATAGGTTTTTCAGAGCGATTCTAGACATGTTTGGAGCGATTTTCTAAACATGCCTGGCGTCTTTTGGAGCATTTTGGTATAGCATTTTTTCATATTTTGTTACAGTAAAGCTGTAACTGAACAGCTTCTGTAACAAAAACACTTGGAAAATAGCTCTGATCTAGCGCTGTTCAGAGCAATTTTCCGCTTTCCTATACTTTACATTGAGGCAGAAACCCCCTTAGAAATCTGCAAAAATGTTGCAGGACCCGAGTTTGTGTTTGTGGAAAAAGGAAGCGCTCTGGTGTGCACCAGCCCTTACATCTTGGCCTGCAAAGGCAAGCATGTTGTTTACTGGTGTATTGCTTAGGTGAGTACAGTTTACTGTACTATTCTATTTTTTTATTTTTATTTTTTTTTACAAAAAGTTTGACCAAATAGACCTTACCCACTCCTTGTTTATATTAAATGTTCTACAAAATCAATTGAGAAATGTTGAGTGAAAGAAAAGTTATACTAATCGATCATTTTTTTTTCTTTTATAAATCGATCATTTTATGGTTGTGGCAATCAAGATTTGGTTGTATTGTGTATGGCCACCTGAAGACTGCACTGAGATTTTGTATCTGTTTTAGAATTGCAGGAGATTTGTGTGGTGAGGTGCCCTCACCCCCCAGCAAGTAAATACAATATTTTAAATGGAATTGGAGATTACTTTTTTCCAGTCTATGCCAGTTCCCCTTCACAACTTACATTCCCTCCATAGAGCTTTTCAGGTGTGGAGAGTGAGTGGCAGCCTAGGCCTGGCCCCCTCCTAAAATGCTCTACAGAAGGGCAGGTAAGTAGCAGCATAAGGTTCGGCAAGAGGGAGGGGGAGTGACAGCCCAGGCTGTGCTTCCTCCCCAGAAGGCAGTGCAAGAGGCTAACATTAAGGCAGGGTTCACACTTCCTAGATTTGCAAGCGTTTTTTCCACATGTGGCAAAAAACACACAACCGTGATATGGTCACGTCAATGGCCCGCTCTGGAATCTTGGTTTTTTTTTTTTTTGGTTATTGTGTTCCCTTTTGCTTTTATTTTTTTTCCCCCCACATTTTAAATTGGACAGCTATCTGCTTTTTTTCTGCATTCCCAATTGCATTGTATTTTGGCGCAAAATGGGAAATTGTAGACAAACGCCCCCAAAACAAGGACTGGTAAAACGCAATCCCAAGCTTGATTGCAAAGCGCCAGAAACCATGACGTTGCACTGAAAAATGTAGGAGCGAGTGTGACCCCTACCTTAGTGTTACGATGCAGCACTCCACCTCCATACAGGGAAAGAGAGAAGGGTGTACACTGGAAAATAAGGTATATCCCATGATTTTGTAAGGTTGTACTAGTATTTCTATGCTGGGTGGGGTGGGGTGGGGGAAGGGAAGCGCTGACCACTTTTAAAATTTTCATAGATCTTTTTTGAAAAATACAATTAATGCTTAGTGATCTTTTGAAAAAGCTAAACCTCAGCTAGGCAACTCAGTACAGAGCTGAAATACAAGTTCTGTATGTAAGAATGTAGAACGTTAAGGCAGTTTCACAGATTATCCCTTGGTGATGTAGTGGAAATTGATATAAGGCATGCCACTGTGTTTTTGAAAAGCAGGGTTTAATGGTCAGTATTGAATGAAAACTGGTCAGGCTTGACTGCATAGTTGTACCACTGTCTCCAGTAATTGCTGTGACATTAACACAATGCCTTTATTTTACTCTGCATGCTTGCGTATGGACTCCACAGGTGGGAATGCTCATGTGCTTTCACTTTCCTCATTTAACAAGAGAGCATGTACTCCTAGTAATATGTTAGGCAGCCTGTATAAGCAGAAGTCCTCTTTGACCGCTGCGAAAGCGTGCATAGCTGAAATTCTTCCATCCAGATTCAAACCTATAGTGGCCACTCAAGATCCCTACCTCCACAAACCAAGTGTCCCGCTGGCTCAGCAGAAAGCACAGAGCTGTGAGAACTTACTAGAGCCTTCATCCTTTGACAACAAGCGTACGTGCCTGAAGCAATCTGGTGGGATCGTGGAAAATATGCTCACCAAATCTTGTAAAGAATATAAGGTAAAGTCGGGCAGCGCCATGAGCCTGCAAGAGTATGGCTTGAACTCTGAAAAATGTTCCTTTCCCCCTGGTTTCAGGTCAGGGGGCTCTGAATTCAACACTATGTACAAAGATATGCATCATATTAACCGATCTACCTTGCAGAGTTCCTCATCTTGTTCCAGTGTAAGAGATATAGCAAATAATTTTGAAAAGGAAGGAAAGCTTAGATCATGCCATAAATTTGGACTCGAGGGTTACGACCGCGTTCCAAAGCACACCGTATCATCCCGTGTCACGGCGTTTGAGCAGTTAATTCAGAGATCTAGATCCATGCCATCCCTAGATTTATCTCATGGACAAACGGCTTCAACCGGACTATCACAATGTACAACGGAGCTTGTTTCTGCCTGCTCTGCTGAGTCACTTGTGGAGACCCCGGAGAAAGGATGCGAAGAGGACACCCAGCAGCAAGCTAACACAAGTTCCACACCTAGCAGTAACGTGGAGGACATGAGTTCTGACATGAGTGACAATGCCTTAGTAGATGCTCTTTCTGCTGGCACAGATGAGACCGACCAGCTTTCCAACACCTCCACTGACAGTTGCAACAATACTGTAAAGCCTCTCCAAAGATATAAAATGAACACCTGCAAGAGCTCTTGCCCAGCTTCCTATACAAGATTTACAACTATAAGGAGGCATGAACAGAAAATGGCCAAGGAGGCCAAATCTGATTCACAAACGGAACGGCTGATGCTTCAGAGGAACATGTTTCTCATGAGTCCTCTTCCTTTCAAGTTAAAAAAGCCATTACACGATGGTCCTAAAAAACCTTCAGATGCCTCAGAGAAACAGGATGACGTGGTTGTGTCAACTTCAGAGAGCCAACTAGATGGAGCACTACAGCCTCCAAATGGGATGGAAGAGAAGCCTTGTCTTCCTACACGGCAGTCTTCATATTGCATTGTGGAGAGGCTGAGCGGTGTAAACCTTAACAATCTTGACCATGTCCACCTAGAGCACTATTCTAACTCTAACAGCGATGTTGTCTCATTTCCTTTATGTTACAATTTGGATTCAAACAACAACAGTCAACCGAGTGAGGGTGGAGCAGTCACTGGAGGTGGAGTTTTTCTGCATCTTGGCAATATGTGACAATTCATCTGTGTGACAGACCATCTCTTCCTGTCATTCATCCTCATTTCCTCTTGAATCCACATCTGTGCTTGCCGTCTGTGTTCCTTCTGAGCTGACATTCACATGCGTCTGATCCAAAGAGCGATGTCTTAATAGAGTTATCCAATTATAAGACTAATAATCTGGTTCAAGCCCAGGTATTGAACCTGGGCATTGTGATCTCTAACTTAAAGTGTACCTTTCACCTTTACTTGGTGTAGGCAGCCATTTTGTTTAGTTGTGAAAGGTGCCCTTTACCTAGAAAAATAGTTTAGATATCCTAGTAAGGAATCTACTTATGATGCAGTCTCGTTTAGGAATACAACAAAACACAGATCACATAGTTCCTTGTGGTATACAAGATTTTTGATCATTTCCCCCTAGTTTATCAAAAGTCCCATCTTTTCATGATGTCTTTAAAGGATACCCAAACTGACATGTGACATGATGAGATAAACATGGGTATGTACTGTGCCTAGCACACAAATAACTATGCGGTGTTCCTTTTTCTCTGCCTGAAAGTGTTAAATATCAGGTATGTAAGTGGCTGACTCAGTCCGGACTCGGACAGGAAGTGACTACAGTGTGACCCTCACTGATGAGAAATTCCAACTATAAAAGACTTTCCTAGCAGAAAATGGCTTCTGAGAGCAAGAAAGAGATAAAAGGGGAATTTCTTATCAGTGAGGGTCACATTGTAGTCACTTCCTGTTTGAGTCAGGACTGAGTCAGACACTTACATGCCTGATATTTAACTCTTTCAGGCAGAGAGGGAAAAAAAGTAACACAGCATAGTTATTTGTGTGCTAGGCACTGTACAAACACATGTCTATCTCATCATGTCATATGTCACTTCGGGTATCCTTTAAAGTGGACCTAAACTCTTGTGCAGGACACAAGAAAAACAGAGTAATGGACCCTCTATGTGTTTAGAGATAAGAGCCTGTCTAATTTCCCCTCATCTTCAAGTAATCACAAATGTAATTTGATCTGTGTAGACACAAACATGGCTGCTTCATTGGCTAAACTAGATACACAAATTATTTTGTGCATGGATATGTATTTGGAATATGCATAATCCAAATACTCTGTATACATATTTTAATGTTACTTGTCCTGATTGAGACTGCATCATCTTGTTTGCACCAAATTGCTGTCCATATATTTTGCAATATTCTCCCATGCTGTTTTGCTTGGTGTCAGCAGGATCACACACGTGTTTTTGGAGAATTTTGGTTGCAGTGCTGCTCTTCCTAGTTTTAGACAAGTGACTGACTCTGTCTCTCGTGCTGCCTCTGTTCATCTGTCTGTGTCTCGCTCATAACTGCTGTGTACTGACAGAATTCTGTTGTTTTATGATAGATTCTGAATCTCCGAGACACTTTACACCTCTGGAATACATGGATCACCCCGAGGAGTTGGTGCGCCGACGCTATGACAGTAAAGAGGTATTCTGTTTTCTGCACTGTTACAGCTCTGAAGTAGATGCCGGTTCTTGTAAGACGCATGGTGTTGTGGTGACGTCTGACTGGAGCATGAGTCATCTGTTGACAGGTCTAAATTTGAAATGCAAGTTGATGCACATCAGACTAGTGCATAAGTAATGAGATCGCTGGTGATATGTAGCTTGTGGAGGAAGACTTCTGTCTGCACAGAAAGCTTCCGCTGCAAACTACAGAATTGTAAAGCTGGCCATACACCTATAGATTTCCATACAATGTTCCAAAATTATTTATTCCTTTCCAAAAAGAATAGATTCAGAAGGAATCCCCCCCCCCCCCAATCGACCTAACTTTTCCGTCCCTTCCGATCGATACTTAAGATCAGGCCTGGGCACACTAGAGCTGGACAATAGCTAGAGGACCGGATTCCTCTCCTCCCGTCCTCTCCCATCCACCGTCCTTACAAATGCACTTACCCAAACCCTCATTCCAGCGGGGATCTCTATGGCAACGGCAGCATCATGTGACACATCCTCATTACACACCATCGTGATACATGTTGCCATTGAGATCGCGGCTGGAATGAGTTACATCCAATCATTCAATCATTCCCCGGGTGCTCGAGTCCAGAGGGAGAACCGGTAAAATTGGGCTGCATTCTAGAGAAATGTAGCCCAATCCAAGAAGTATTTGCCCACACCTGCTTTATATCGATTTTTGGCCAAAATGGATCAAAAATCAATCAGTCTGAGATTTTGGGGAATCTATTCCCAGCAGATGAATTGCATATACAGGGCACTGAATGGGAAAATAGATGAGTGTATGGCCACCTTTAAATCAAAGAAAACAGGATTGCTTGAAATGACTTGCTGGAATGTTGCCAGTTTGTGTTTTGTTTTGTTTTTGTTTCCTTTTGTTACAAAAAATGCACTATTGTATAAAAACTGGAAGGAAAGATTAGCGCAGGCGTGGCGCCAAAGAAGTCAATGAGGGATATGAAAATAGTCTTTCTCCACATCCTTAGAAGCTCCGTAGCTTATGGCTGCTATGCCAACCTTCTGGCTTCACCGGAGACCTAAACATATAAATATATTTCAGAACATCTGACATCTTTGGCTATTTGTTTATCCCGAGTCCGTAACTCGCTAGTCAATAAAGGGTGAGCTCAGCATCCACACTATCAGCAGCTGCTGAAAAGCCAGACATGGCAAGTCCAATGTTTCTACTGCCATAGGTGAATGTCATTTCAGTAAAAATGGTGTTAGCATATTAACCTTTTACAGAAAAACATTTGTCGCTGCCCATAGAACTCCTACTGCGATTCTGCAGAGTGGTTACCTCTTGGTTTCATGGGAGCACAGAAATGGTTGACCCCTTGTGTTTACATATAGCCTGTCTGCACAGCAAGACCTCGGCACAGATCAGACCGAGATGACAGCTCAAATTACAGTGGCTCATTATTAGCAGATAAGGAAGAATTAGGCAGGCTGTTATATCTAAATACGTGCAGAATGGGCTTCTCTGTGTTTTCCTTCTCTCCTGTGGAAGAATTTAGAAAATAAAGTTCCCAGTTTGTCAAACTCTTTCTTTTTCTTTGAGGCCTATCTACACAAAGCATTTTTAGCCTCCCATTCTGTGAAGGAACCACTACCACCACCTATCTATAGCAAACAATTAATAGCAAATGTTTCATTGAGATAGATACATGTAGTCCCCGACTTACGAACATCCCGCCGATACGAACAAGCATGGGTTCTGTAGGAACAAGTAAAAAAAATTTCAAATTGGACTTTGAGTTTTTGTAAAATCAATTTTATCAAAAACTACAAGAAAAAATGCCTTTTTAATCTTGTATAAGCAGATACAGGGGGACACAGAGAAGGTACAGGGGAAAGAGATGGCACAGTGTTCCTACTTAAAGAGAGTCTGAAGCGAGAATAAATCTCGCTTCAGACCTCATAGATAGCAGGGGCATGTGTGCCCCTGCTAAACCACCGCTATCCCGCGGCTTAACGGGGGTCCCTTCACCCCCAAATCCCCTCCGTAAAGCGGGGGAGCGCTTCCGCATTGGGGCAGGGCTAACCGCCTCAGCCCTGCCCCACGCGCGTCTGTCAGACGCGTATCTCCGCCTCTCCCCCGCCCCTCTCAGTCTTCCTTCACTGAGAGGGGCGGGGGAGAGGCGGTGATGCGCGTCTGATAGACGCAACTAGAGGCAGGGCTGCAGCCGTTAGCCCTGCCTCCAGGAAGGGAAGATTTACGACCAAGACTACAACCAAGTCTTGTGGGGGTGGGTTTAGGGGTTAAGGGACCCCCGTTTAGCGGCGCGATATCGGCGGTTTAGCAGGGGCACACATGCTCCTGCTAACTATGAGCTCTGAAGCGAGATTTATTCTCGCTTCAGAGTCTCTTTAACCTCCTCGGCGTTCTATTGAGATCGCCAGGGAGGCTGCGGGAGGGTTTTTTTTTAATTAAAAAAAAACTATTTCATGCAGCCAACTGAAAGTTGGCTGCATGAAAGCCCACTAGAGGGCGCTCCGGAGGCGTTCTTCCGATCGCCTCCGGCGCCCATAATAAACAAGGAAGGCCGCAATGAGCGGCCTTCCTTGTTTTGCTTAGATCGTCGCCATGGCGACGAGCGGAGTGACGTCATGGACGTCAGCCGACGTCCTGACGTCAGCCGCCTCCGATCCAGCCCTTAGCGCTGGCCGGAACTTTTTGTTCCGGCTGCGCAGGGCTCAGGCGGCTAGGGGGGCCCTCTTTCGCCGCTGCTCGCGGCGAATCGCCGCAGAGCGGCGGCGAATCGCCGCAGAGCGGCGGCGATCAGGCAGCACACGCGGCTGGCAAAGTGCCGGCTGCGTGTGCTGCACTTTATTTGATAAAAATCGGCCCAGCAGGGCCTGAGCGGCAGCCTCCGGCGGTGATGGGACGAGCTGAGCTCGTCCATACCGCTCAGGAGGTTAAAGAGAACCAGAGATGAAGCACCCTCATGTATTTTACCTTATAAATCAGTGGGAACATGACAGTAAACACCTACTCTGCTCTGTGTTTAATTTTTCTCTGCTAAATCTGATTGTTATCAGTTCTGATAAGAATCCCCACCTGAGCATCTAGTCTAGCTTTGTTCAGGAATCATTATAATCTGTCTTCTCTGGTGTCTTTTCAAGCCCAAGCCTGCCCCCTTCTGGCTCTGCTATAATGACTCCACTATAATCATTCCGGGCAAAGCTAGACTGAGTGCGCAGTCCGGGATTCTTATCAGAGCTAATAACAGTCAGATTTAGCAGAGAAGAATGAAACAGAGAGCAGGGTAGGTGTTTTCTCTAATGTTGCCACTGATTTATAGGGTAAAATACATGAGGGTGCTTTGTCTCTTTGGTTCTCTTTAAGAACAGATACTGGTTAAAAACAACCCTACAGTCCGTTAATCGGGGTTGTTAACCGGGAACTACCTGTACTTTAATATTCCAGGTTCCAAAAAGTTAACAAACCGTTTTTATTCACCTGTACTTGTATTTTCATCTGTATCCTTCCTCATTTTCATGTGTTCTTCTTTTGTAGACTTCTATCTTCTTCTGGTATTTCTTTATTCTTTTCCTGTTCCTTTATGGTTTTTGTTCTTCTAATCTTCCGTTATGAAGATTGCATCCGCTGCGTGGTGTCCACTCCCACCACATACTACTGCAATACTAATCAGGAGCCCTGCCAGTGGTTCATTAGGAATGGCCCAGTGGGAAAATGCAAATGAGCCCGCAACAGACCATTACGTTTTTTTGTATTTACCACTGAGCATTCCTACTGGTCCATTAATATGGGTGAATGGGAATGCTAAGAGATGAGTTAAAATGTTTAATTTCCCACCAAGGGACTTAACTTTAAATTTCTTGCTGCACTCCAGGCAGGAAATTCAAATAAGCCACCAGCGGGTCTTCTAATGACTATTGTGGGGTGATATGGCGAGAATGGACAGCATGCAGCATATGCAATCAAGATTATAGAAGAACAGAGGGAAAGAAGAACTGAGAAAAAGTAGATAAAAATGCCAGAAGATAGAAGTATAGAGAGGAAGAACAGAATAAAGACGATAAAAGCATACAGATGTTTTTATTTATTGCAACTGAGCATTTACTTTTAAATCTTTGCTATAAATAGGAAAAGCGTAAAAATGACCCCTTTCCCTATATTTACATTGTTATTGAAGGGAGCGCCCATATTCCACCATTTTCTTATTATCAAATATGCAGCCGTGTATGATCTCTGACGTTATTGCTTGCACTGGTATACTGGTGTATAGTCCTATTCTTAGAAAGGAGGTAGCTTTGGACATTTTCGGATGTACAGGAGTGCCAGCATGAGCTCTGGAATAGGGATGACCAATGAGATGCAAATTCTTCCAAAATTATGCAAATATATGCAGCTTGAAAAAGGACCAATCAATTTAAACCGGAGTTTAAATTGATTGGTCCATTTTCAAACTGCATACATTTGCATAAAAATGTACATAAATTTGCATTAACTCGGAAGAATTTATATCTGTGATCATCCCTACTCTGGAATGTAAATGTTGCTAAAGAAGACAGGGGAAGAGGGGGGGGGGGATACAATGTTTTGTCTAAAAAGGGATGGGGAAATAAGGGGCTATTGGCCCTTGGAGTATTAACAGGACACAGGAGAATAACTGCTAATCCAGATATTGACAAGGTTTTCTACGGGTACCAATAAATGTATGCAGGCCTTTTTTTATATATATTTTTTTAGAGCAACAGAATACCCGAGTAGTTCAGGGTGACCCAGTACCACTAGGAAAGTATAGGGGACTAAAAGAGACCTGAAAATCCCTCCTACTAAAAGCAACACTCAGTGGTTTCCCATGATGCATCACTCCTGAATATGCAAATAATTATGTTGGCTTTTTGTGGCTCTGTAAAATGTATAAGCTATAGGCTTGCTATTCAGCAGCGGTTCTGGATGCAAGTCTGGCTTCAGGGGCATAAAGAGATAATTTGCATATTCAGGAGTGATGCCTCATGGGAAGCCACCGTTGCTAACTTA
Source organism: Hyperolius riggenbachi (assembly GCF_040937935.1). Classification (NCBI taxonomy): domain Eukaryota; kingdom Metazoa; phylum Chordata; class Amphibia; order Anura; family Hyperoliidae; genus Hyperolius; species Hyperolius riggenbachi. The sequence goes on from NC_090655.1 coordinate 43,149,740, forward strand.
AAGAGAAACTCCAACCAAGAATTTAACTTTATCCCAATCAGTAGCTGATACCCCCTTTTACATGAGAAATCTATTGCTTTTACTAAACAGACCATCGGGGGCGCTGTATGACTGATATTGTGGTGAAACCCCTCCCACAAGAAGCTCTGAGGACCAAGGTACTGTTGGCAGTTTCCTGTCTGTGAACCTTGTTACATTGTGCGAAATAGCTGTTTACAGCTGTCTCCAACTGCCAAAACAGCATGCAGCAGCTACATAACCTGCCCACAGTAAAAATGTCACCAAGTGATACATGTCAGAATGTAAATTGGGGAGAGGAAAGATTTTACAATGAGCAAACACTGACTAAATCATTTATACATAATTATTGTCAAAATGAAGCACTTTTTTATTACATTATTTGCACTGGAGTTCCTCTTTAAAGCTGCATTATCGCAAATACCTTCTGTTTTTAGAAGGCAAATTACACTGAATGTTGCTTCTTAGAGCAAGTAGTTCTTCATACTTGCTTTGCTCCATCACATACTTTATCAATAACAGGCTGGTATAGACAGGGCAATTGCTTTTCACTCAATGACTACTCAAGAGGCATGAAACACTTTTTCAAAGAACTGCTGGGGTACCAACAAATGTGTCCATGTAGATAGATGTAGAGAGAGGGTTTTTTTCCATTGAAGTTAGAATTATCTGCTAACCTGTGATATTGTCTTCCATGTGCCCACTGAGGAAATGTCTTCTCCTCTTGTCGTGGTCACATGGGTTATTTATAACAGGAAAGTTTTCCGAACAGAGACCCAGACAGCATACAAGACTAAAGAGCTACACACATATATTGCACTGCAAACTACTGAGTATTATTATTGAGTGCACGTGCCATTCTAAGGATTATTGTGGTATTCCCACATGGCTTACATTAATTTAATTTCCAATCATTTGTCAGATAAGGGGTTCATAGCCAGTGCTTCTCATAGGTGTGGGTGAAATATATGCTTTTCGTGCCAGAGCACTATGGGAGGAGGAAGCCCAAAGACAGATGTTAACTCTAAAGCCTTGAAAACCTTTTACATTTCAAAAGTGTAATAAAAAAGGCTATAAATTCAACATTGTAAGGTAAAAATTCTAAATCTTTTTCACATGTAAATCCTTAAATAAGTTGCACAGTTTCAAAACTGTTTAAAGCCAAATTCCAAAAACTTTAAATCATTTTTATTATTTATTTTAATTTTAGAGTGGAAAGGTATATATTTGGATAGGTTTTATTGCTGTCTGTGTCTCCAATGGATGGATTGCACCCCATTTCCTGTCCCTAGACTCTGGGTGGAGCTTTTGGCTTAATTAGTCCCAGGAACAGGAAATGAGGGAGCTGTAAAAACCTGTCTGAGATTGTATCCCAACTTTACAAATAATGTTTTATTTCTTGCTGCCTCTGCTATACTTTTTGGACTCTAACCCCTTTACCACACTATTCAAAACTAAAGTAAATCTTTTATATGGAATTGAGCTTTTTAATAAAATTGTTTAAATCAGAAACATCCCAAAAATTTTAGTTTTCAGTTTTTAATATCATCACCTGCTGGTTTAACAAGTAAACCTCTTAAAGGGATACTGTAGGGGGGTCGGGGGAAAATGAGTTGAACTTACCCGGGGCTTCTAATGGTCCCCCGCAGACATCCTGTGCCTGCGCAGCCACTCACCGATGCTCCGGCCCCGCCTCCAGTTCACTTCTGGAATTTCTGACTTTAAAGTCAGAAAACCACTGTGCCTGCATTGCCGTGTCCTCACTCCCGCTGATGTCACCAGGAGTGTATTGCACAAGTCCAGTATGGTCTTTGGTCTGCGCAGTATGCTCCTGGTGCCATCAGCGGGAGCGAGGACACAGCAATGCAGGCGCAGTGGTTTTCTGACTTTAAAGTCAGAAATTCCAGAAGTGAACTGGAGGCGGGGCCGGAGCATCGGTGAGTGGCTGCGCGGGCACAGGATGTCTGCGGGGGACCATTAGAAGCCCCGGGTAACTTCAACTAATTTTCCCCCGACCCCCCTACAGAATCCCTTTAACATTACACACATGAAACCTGACCTGGTAAATGATAGTTAAAGGCATACTGTAGGGGGGTCGGGGGAAAATAAGCTGAACTTACCCGGGGCTTCTAATGGTCGCCCGCAGACATCCTGTGCCCGCGCAGCCGCTCACCGATGCTTTAAAGTCAGAAAACCACTGCGCCTGCGTTGTCATCAAGAGCGCACAGCTCAGGCCCAGTATGGTCTGTGTCTGCGCAGTACACTCCTGGTGACATCAGCGGGAGCGAGGACACGGCAACGCAGGCGCAGTGGTTTTCTGACTTTAAAGTCAGAAATTCCAGAAGTGAACTGGAGGTGGGGCCGGAGCATCGGTGACTGGCTGCACGGACACAGGATGTCTGCGGGGGACCATTAGAAGCCCCGGGTAAGTTCAGCTCATTTTCCCCCGACCCCGCTACAGTATCCCTTTAAGCCTTAAAGGGAACCAGAGACGAAGCACCCTCATGTATTTTACCATATATATCAATGGGAACATGACAGTAAACACCTACCCTGCTCTCTGTTTGATTCTTCTCTGCTAAATCTGCCTGTTATCAGCCCTGATAAGAATCCCCGACTGAGCATTCAGTCTAGCTTTGCCCGAAATGGTTATTGCTGAGTCAGTCTTCTGTGATGTCTTTTCAAGCCCAAGTCTGCAACCCCCCCCCCCCCCCCCCCCCCGTGGCTCTGCTTTGCTGCTATTTATCCTTGTAGCAGCAAAGCAGAGCCACAAGGGGGCAGGCTTGGGCTTGAAAAGACATCACAGAAGACTGACTCAGCTATAATCATTCTGGGAAAAGCTAGACTAAATGCTCAGTCGGGGATTCGTATCAGGGCTGATAACAGGCAGATTTAGCAGAGAAGAATGAAACAAAAAGCAGGGTAGTGGTTTACTGTCATGTTCCCATTGATATATATGTTAAAATACATGAGGGTGTCTCTGGTTCTCTTTAATAGTTACCATAGATTTTATATGCACTGCACAGGATAAAGCAAACATTTTTTTTTTTTTTTTTTTTTATAAAAACATACCAAGCAGTGCAGCAGGTAGAACTGCAAAATATGAAATAGGTAAACATTTTAATCTGTTTTGTTTTTAAATACATTTTAGGGCTAATCCTAATAAGTAAAATCTAGATATCTAGTTATGCTAGATCAGAGCACCCACTTTTTCTTTAGTTTCTGTAAAAGAGTCGTTTCTGTCTAAAAAAAATAAATAAAAATAAAATGTTGAAGAGCCTTCATGTAGATCACTGTACTGTGAAATGTTCTGTAGGTATCTCAACTGAGATTTCCATGTTGGCCTGAAATGCCTGGTACACACAATGCGATTTTCCATAAGATATGCGTTGAATTGATTAATTCTAACAGGCCCGATCTGATTTCAAATCGTTTTTCTGATCGATTTTGTATAGAAGTGATTACAAAATCGATCAGAAATCAGATCGGACCTATCGGAAATCGATTTGTCCGTTAATCTGACAGAAGATTTCATTGTGTGTAACATGGTAAGAAGGGAAAATACAACCTAGTAAGAAGTGAGAATACAACCTAGTAAGAAGTGAAAATACATGATAGTCAGAAGTGAAAATACAACCTAGTAAGAAGTGAAAATACATGATAGTAAGAAATGAAAATACAACCTAGTAGGAAGCGAAAATACAACCTAGTAAGAAGTGAAAATACAACATAGTAAGAAGTGAAAATACAACATAGTAAGAAGTGAAAATACAACATAGTAAGAAGTGAAAATACAACATAGTAAGAAGTGACAATACAACATAGTAAGAAGTGACAATACAACATAGTAAGAAGTGACAATACAACCTAGTAAGAAGTGAAAATACATGATAGTCAGAAGTGAAAATACAACCTAGCAAGAAGTGAAAATGCAACCTAGCAAGAAGTGAAAATACAACCTAGCAAGAAGTGAAAATGCAACCTAGCAAGAAGTGAAAATACAACCTAGTAAGAAGTGAAAATACAACCTAGCAAGAAGTGAAAATACAACCTAGTAAGAAGTGAAAATACAACCTAGCAAGAAGTGAAAATACAACCTAGCAAGAAGTGAAAATACAACCTAGTAAGAAGTGAAAATACAACCTAGTAAGAAGTGAAAATACAACCTAGCAAGAAGTGAAAATACAACCTAGCAAGACGTGAAAATACAACCTAGTAAGAAGTGAAAATACAACCTAATCAGAATCAGAATCTTTATTTCGCCAAGTATGACAGGATCATGCCTGGAATTGGGTTTGGCACATACAGAGCTCAGCAATTCCAAAGACAAAAGAAGAAAAATAACCGACAATAGTGCAATATACAGGAGATATACACGGTAAAGCATTGACAAGATAATACAGGAGCATGTAGCAAGAAAGTAAGTTCAGATCGCGATATCAGACTATGAGAACTGTGCAGATGAGTGCAGCTAAAGCCATTACAGTTACAGGCAGACAGGATGTCGGTGACAGGGCCAGACTGTGAACCTAAAAAGGAGGTGGTGGAGGCGGAACATAAGATGAGTTCAGGAGGTTGACGGCGGAGGGAAAAAATCAGTTCCGGTGCCTCGTAGTCCTGGTGGGGATGACCCAGAATCTCCGCCCTGAATGTAGGCGACTGAAGTAGCCCTGGCCGGGATGGGAGGAGCCGATGGCTGTCTTCAGCGCTCTAGTGCGCAGTCTTGTGTTCAAGTGACGGGAGGGGTTTCCCGATGATTCTCTCTGCTGATCTAATGACCCTCTGGAGTTTGCGCCTGTCACTGGCAGAGGAACCAGCGTACCAGGCCAGGATGGAAGAGCAGAGTATAGACTCTGTGGTGGCAGAGTAGAATCTTGTGAGAACCTGGTGGGGCATGCTGAACTTTTTCAGCTGGCGGAGGAAGAAGAGTCTTTTCTGGGCCTTTGCCAGGGTGGAGCTGGTGTTAGCCCTCCATCTCAGGTCCTTTGAGATGGTGGTGCCCAGGAGGCGAACACTGGTTACTCTCGCCACTTCAGTGCCATCAATCTGGATTGGTAGTAGTAAGGGGGCATGCTTCCTGAAATATAATTATCAACTCCACAGTTTTTGCTGTGTTCAGGACCAGCCTATTCTCCCTGCACCAGTGGCAGATTCTGTCTAACTGCTGACGATAGGGCCTCTCGTCATTATTGGTGACAAGGTCAACGATAGTGGTGTCGTCTGCAAATTTGATAACCTTGACCGAGTCTGCTGTGGATCTGCAATTGTTCGTGTAGAGGGAGAACAGCATCGGAGATAGGACGCAGCCTTGTGGAGCCCCCATATTAGTGGTCCGAGGTTGAGAGGAGATATCACCCAGTTTGACAGATTGTGATCTGTTGGATAGGAAGTCTATGATCCAAAGGCATAGGGTGGAATGGACCCCGAGTGCTGCTAGACCCTCATGAAGTGTGCGTGGGCAGATGGTATTGAAGGCCGAACTGAAGTTCAGGAGGAGTACTCTGGCATACAAGTCTGGCCTATCCAGGTGGTCACTGATGAGCTCCAGACAGATATTGATGGCATCATCAGTGGACCTGTTTGCCCTGTACGCAAACTGGAAAGGGTCAAGAAGGGCCGTGGTGGAGGACTTCAGGAAGGACAGGACAACCCTTTCGAGGGTCTTCATGATAACCGATATTAGTGCCACAGGCCTGAAGTTGAGGTCGGTGACAAGAAGTGACAATACAACCTAGTAAGAAGTGAAAATACAACCTAGCAAGAAGTGAAAATACAACCTAGCAAGACGTGAAAATACAACCTAGTAAGAAGTGACAATACAACCTAGTAAGAAGTGAAAATACAACCTAGCAAGAAGTGACAATACAACCTAGTAAGAAGTGAAAATACATGATAGTCAGAAGTGAAAATACAACCTAGTACGAAGTGAAAATGCAACCTAGTAAGAAGTGACAATACAACCTAGTAAGAAGTGAAAATACATTATAGTAAGAAGTGAAAATACAACCTAGTAAGAAGTGAAAATACAACCTAGTAAGAAGTGAAAATACAACCTAGTAAGAAGTGACAATACAACCTAGTAAGAAGTGACAATACAACATAGTAAGAAGTGAAAATACATTATAGTAAGAAAAGAGAATACAACATAGTAAGAAAAGAAAATACAACATAGTAAGAAGTGAAAATACAACCTAGTAAGAAGTGAAAATACAACCTAGTAAGAAGTGAAAATACATGATCGTAAGAAGTGAAAATACAACCTAGTAAGAAGTGACAATACAACCTAGTAAGAAGTGAAAATACAACCTAGTAAGAAGTGACAATACAACCTAGTAAGAAGTGACAATACAACATAGTAAGAAGTGAAAATACATTATAGTAAGAAAAGAAAATACAACATAGTAAGAAAAGAAAATACAACATAGTAAGAAGTGAAAATACAACCTAGTAAGAAGTGAAAATACAACCTAGTAAGAAGTGAAAATACATGATCGTAAGAAGTGAAAATACAACCTAGTAAGAAGTGACAATACAACCTAGTAAGAAGTGAAAATGCAACCTAGTAAGAAGTGAAAATGCAACCTAGTAAGAAGTGAAAATGCAACCTAGTAAGAAGTGACAATACAACCTAGTAAGAAGTGAAAATACAACATAGTAAGAAGTGAAAATACATGATAGTAAGAAGTGAAAATGCAACCTATTAAGAATTGACAATACAACCTAGTAAGAAGTGACAATACAACCTAGTAAGAAGTGACAATACATGATAGTAAGAAATGAAAATACAACATAGTAAGAAGTGACAATACAACCTAGTAAGAAGTGAAAATACATGATAGTAAGAAATGAAAATACAACATAGTAAGAAGTGACAATACAACCTAGTAAGAAGTGAAAATACATGATAGTAAGAAATGAAAATACAACATAGTAAAGAAGCGAAAATACATGATAGTCAGAAGTGAAAATACAACCTAGTAAGAAGTGAAAATACAACCTAGTAAGAAGTGACAATACAACCTAGTAAGAAGTGAAAATACAACCTAGCAAGAAGTGAAAATACAACCTAGTAAGAAGTGAAAATACAACCTAGTAAGAAGTGAAAATACAACCTAGTAAGAAGTGACAATACAACCTAGTAAGAAGTGACAATACAACCTAGTAAGAAGTGACAATACATGATAGTAAGAAATGAAAATACAACATAGTAAGAAGTGACAATACAACATAGTAAGAAGTGACAATACAACCTAGTAAGAAGTGAAAATACATGATAGTAAGAAATGAAAATACATGATAGTAAGAAATGAAAATACAACATAGTAAGAAGTGACAATACAACATAGTAAGAAGTGAAAATACATGATAGTAAGAAATGAAAATACAACATAGTAAAGAAGCGAAAATACATGATAGTCAGAAGTGAAAATACAACCTAGTAAGAAGTGAAAATACAACATAGTAAGAAGTGAAAATACAACATAGTAAGAAGTGAAAATACAACATAGTAAGAAGTGAAAATATATGATAGTCAGAAGCGAAAATACAACCTAGTAAGAAGTGAAAATACATGATAGTCAGAAGTGAAAATACAACCTAGTAAGAAGTGAAAATACAACCTAGTAAGAAGTGAAAATACAACATAGTAAGAAGTGACAATACAACCTAGTAAGAAGTGACAATACATGATAGTAAGAAATGAAAATACAACATAGTAAGAAGTGACAATACAACCTAGTAAGAAGTGAAAATACATGATAGTAAGAAATGAAAATACAACATAGTAAAGAAGCGAAAATACATGATAGTAAGAAGTGAAAATACAACATAGTAAGAAGTGAAAATACAACATAGTAAGAAGTAAAAATACAACATAGTAAGAAGTGAAAATACAACATAGTAAGAAGTGAAAATACAACATAGTAAGAAGTGAAAATACAACATAGTAAGAAGCGAAAATATATGATAGTCAGAAGCGAAAATACAACTTAGTAAGAAGTGAGAATTCAGCATAGTCATGCTTCAGAATAGAAACGCAGTGATGGAACGGAGCTTTCCCAAATCACAAAATATGACAAAATGTAATCACTGGTATATCTCCCTAATGTGTTGTAATGATTAGATTAGGTGCCATGTATGGGAGGTTACACACCTAAAGTCCAATGGGGGTAATGAGCAAACAGATTTGTTAGGCAATAAAGCGGTTATGCACTGTTGATATCTAAACCTACAGATGGGCTATGTATGTAGCTAGTTTACTTCTTAATAAGTTGTACTGATTTCTAAAATATGAAATCTATAGATTTAGAAAACCAGCCACTGTTAATGCGAGGGGGAAAAAAGTGTTTAAGCTACCAAGGTACTTGTGCATACTGAGGGCTTCATCTTTGCTCTTGTAGGTCTGTATATCAGTGTATCATAAATACTTAGGTCAGAACCACAACAAAGTCTCCCCTTATATGATACAGCTTGAGCTTGTGCTGGTCTAGCTTGGGTTGCTAAATGGACACTTAAGCAAGGAATAAAAAAATCAGTTCTACTAGCCCCCTGCAGCCGCCCTGTGCCCTCGCAGTCACTCACGGAGCCTCTGGTCCCCTGCCGCCAGATAGTTTTATTTTCACTGACAGGCCCAACAAGCCTGACCACACGTATTTTTCTACACGTTCCTGTCCACAATAGCGTCCTGTGCCTCTGCAGGATGCTATTGAGGACAGGAACATGAAGGAGACGCGTGGCCAGGTCCGCCTAGGTGCAGAAAGCCCGCTGACTCCCTGTCGGAGCCTGTCAGTGAAAATGAAACTAGCTGGTGTAAGGGACCGGAGGCTTCGTGAGTGACTGCAAGGGCACGGGACTGCTGCAGGGGGCTGGCAGAAGCCCCAGGCAAGAAAAACTAATTTTTTATTACTGGCTTAAGTGTCCTTTTAATTAGCATGAATCAATGGAGTGTTTCAGCAAAAGCAGCATAATTTACTAAATTTCAACTGGACTGGAGATCATTAGAGAACAAAAGCAATCTAACAAACCTGGCCAGAATTATTTAAAACGGCAGTCCTGATTTAATTATCTTTCTCCAGCGTTTTCTCACAGGAGATGTTTTTCTCATTCTATCTACAACATACATTTTCTGCACCCATTGAGTGAAAAGTGAAACACCACAGAGTACTGTAAACACTGGCCCCTAAAAATAAGCACAAAAGTTAGCGGGCAGCTTATCCATATGTGAAAGCCATGAATTCACGCATATTTATCTGCTAGAGGAGAGATGGGGGGTGGGGTTACCCAATAAGGTGTAGCCTGACGTCCTGTGACTATACCATTGCCACTGCTGCAAGTTGTCCAAAGAAGAGAAAGAAGAGAAAGTCGTGCAGAGCCCAGGCAGAAGAAATCAAAGATAGAGCAAAAAGGTAGATTCTGCAAAATTCAATGTGCAACTATCATGGTGGCCCTGGGGAGTCCAGTGCATACTGTGCATAGTGGATGGGGGCCATAAGCAAGCTCCAGTGCTCACTCACCATACAGGGTGTAAGGCCTGGCAAATTCCCTACCTTCGGTTCGGTCTCTATACCCCAATCTCCTTTGCACGCTTCACTGTGTGTGGCCATTCACCGAGGGATGACAAATGCGTCGTCCCAGCACTCAGTTACACCCAGGCCATCAAGTACGGAAGGTATGGGAACTGATGGAAGAAAGACAGAGCTACTACCTGAACCCACTAGGCAAAGACAGGCAATGATGGTCAATATCAGGAAGTTGTGTCCGATGCACTGCGGAGGAAACAACTCAGATCACAGCAGGAGTAGGTAGACAAGACAAAAGGAGGAAGATTGCTCAGAGCGACCGCAGCTCTGAGCTTCTGGTAACCACCCCAAAAGACAGACCAGAAGGGACGTTTACCAATCCAATCACTACCAAAACGATTATAAATATCCACGCAGAAATAACAATACTGGACAAAACCGGAAGGAGCGTAACGTCCATATGGCAGGGCTAGAAGTGTCTGCCAATCACATCTGCAGTGATGGCGACGTCTAGACAGGCAGGACTAGGAGGAGCATCACCAATAGCTACTGCAGCTAAGGTATGTCCACATGACAAGACAAGAGGGAACCCTGCTATTCACCAGCGCAGGGATAGCACATGCTCACAAAGATGCAATGCAAAGCAACAAACTGTTACCATACAAGACCCAGTAATGCAGCCATATTGTAAGCTGACTACTATCACAGGCAAAGTGATTAAAGAGAATCTGTACTCTAAAATTCTTACAATAAAAAGCATACCATTCTATTCATGATGTTCTCCTGGGCTCCTCTGTGCTTTTTCTGCTACTCTCTGCTGCAAACCTGGCTTGTAATTGCCAGTTTTAGGCAGTGTTAATAAACAAGACATGGCTTGTGATAGGCTCAGAGAAGCTCAGTCTGTGACTCACACAGAGCCTGCAGGGGGCGCGGAGAGGGTGTGTATAGCTTCTATCCTATCACAAGCAGAGCTGCACATTCCAGCCTGAATGCCTGAGCCCGACAAAGACGACAGAGGAGAGAAGATTAGATCATATAACAGAGATAATACAGCCACTGTGCAACTAGGAAGGGCTGCAGTTACACAGACCACATTAGAACAGGTATAGGATCTTATAGGATAGAAGAAATAAGGCTGAAAATTTTGTTACAGAGTCTTTTTAAAGAGAAAGAGGCTTTTATGTGGACATCCACCAATGAGAGCAGACCTGCAGAATCCATGAATAGTAACTACTCAGTCCTGTGCTACTCTGATTGAAGACTGCAGGCTTATTTCAGATTAATAGAACACTCATTGCAAATGCATACAACACTTTGCAGCAGCACACCTGCAGGGAATTCAGCACTCTCTGTCTGCAGACAGAAGATGCCAAAGGGCCAATTTACTAAGCAGTCAAGTGGCATAAGATGGATGTTTAGGGGGCACGATTAGGTGACATAGCCTTTTAACCCTTTAGCAGCCAATTTATTTAGATGCTTGCAAGTACTCCAGGCCAATTTATTTTAGCACATTTTTTATGTCTTACTTGTTACTTTTCCTAGCTTCTAATTAGTACTGCTGTAATGTGAATGTATGGGCACTTGTCACTAGGAGGTAATGTGAGACCATAACAGAGGACTTCTGCTTTCAGTTTCTATATTTTCTGCTGGTAGAGAGAGATCAAAGCATTCCAAGAATTTACAGCACAAGTAGTTCTGCCGACTGAGGTCAAAATCAGTGCACTTGTCGGAATAACTCTATTGAAGCAGCTAATGGGTTAAGGGAGTAGTAAGATGACCAAGTTGGGGTGGGCTTATTCAGAGATCATGCTATTTCTTTGTCTTCTAATGGAAAAGTAGGGGGGAGGAAGGCTTATCTGCAAGTATATACACTATTTGAACCAACAGTAAATTTGAGGCACCTGCTTTGAGTACTTATTTTGCTTGCTGTTGCTTTATTGAAATACTGTTTTGAGAAATTGAATCCGGTCCCAAGTGCTCTTACCCTGCCATGAATCATAAAATAACAAGGGCCACTGAAGGTATTTCTTCGGACTGCAGTCACCTGAACAAGCACACATCCAACACACGATATGGGTGTTTTTCTTGTTAATCCAGGACAGCCTGCATTTCTTGGACAAAAAATTAATGTAATACCTCCTAAAAACATTTCAGCTATCCTTGCAGCACAAACCTTTACTACCTAGAAAGAGACTGTTTAGAGTAAATCTAGGTCAGGTTTCCGGGATCCACTTATCTTCTCCAGTAATCTCCAGTCAGTCGATGGTTTAGTAAATTGGAATCAAAATATATGAATGGTAATGGATGCTGATCTACTTATAAGCAGCCTTCTTTTTCCAGGAAAATAAGTAAGGGTGATTGGCAGAGATTGTTCCCAACAGCTTTTCATTTTAAAGGCATACTTTATTGTTTTTCATTTTTCTTTTCTTTTTTTGCGTTTTAAAGTGTAAAGGGTACATAACCCAATATACATCAGAAGGATTGACCGCTCAACGTTACACTACAAAACATTTTTCAGGAATTCACAAAAGGAAAAATTAACAGATCAGTAACCACTCTTCATTTTGTTATCCCCACAATTTCAATGACTGTTGCTAGAAATGGTTGTCCGTTATGACTGGTTGTCCGTTATGATTTTGGGTGACTGTTTAGGAATGATACACAGACATACATGCATCTGCTGGGCAGCCTGTGCTGTTCTATGGAGTGGGGAGCACATTGCAAGCAGGACTACAAATGTATAACAGTAGCACCAGTCATTAGTGATCCAATTTGACAGAATACTAACAGTGTTGTCAGTGACATAGGGCCAAATGCACTATACCCTGTTAATTTAACTGTCACAAACGCCATGAGAATACCGCTTGTCAACTCATTTGCGCCATGCATGATATTGGGTTAATGTGCGTGTTGCTATGGTAATGTGCATTACTATAGCGACTCACATGTTCACCCGGTAATGCGCATGGCACTAATGGGTTTATGGGCGGAGTTCTCACAGCGTAGGTACCTGTAAAATTGCCATGCATCTCCAGTGCAGGGCTACTTTACTGGCATATAGTGCATCAGGGCCATTGTGGAATAGCTGTACTGTTGGTAGATTTTCACCCAGATGTTTCAGACACCTAAAATCTAATGTGTATTTAGCTTAAAGGGAACCCATGGGGAGAGTGATACATTTTCTTTTAAACAATATCAGTTGATTGGCCGTCCTCCTGATCCTGTGTCTCTAACACTTTTAGCCATAGACCCTGAACAAGCATATGCAGATCAGGTACTCTGATACAGCTAACAACAAAGGTTTTACTGAATTAGCCATGGGCTTGTTTCAGGGTTTTGACACAGTCAGAAGATCATCAGGGCTGCCAGGCACCTGGCATTGTTTACAAGGATATAAATATGGCATCACTCTCACCTCAGGTGTCCTTTAAGAATATGATGGTCCAGATGCACAATGTGGTCACTGATCTGCTATCTTCGTTGTATCGATCCGTAATACAGTGCGTGTTCTGTAGTATAGTGCGGAGTTGCTGGTCCGTTTCTGCTGGCCCGCGTGCATGGAGAAGCTTAGTAATGTGCTACTCTGGGGCCTATGCAGAGCTTACAATATGGGGGTTGAGCAGTCATTCTGAACTATTGCCGGTTATTTTCTAATCATTTAATAGCAGTGTGGCTAGGCAGGTGATTCACAAGCCCAATAATGCCATTTTTATCTCAGAAACTTTTAGAGGATCAGCGGAGAATTAAACGTGAGCAAGAAGAAGCTGATATTGCTGCTAGAAGGCACACTGGGATTGTCCCATCACACCACCAGTTTATCACAAATGAGCGGTTTGGAGACCTCCTTAAAGTAGACGATTCCTCAAAAAGGAGATCTCGGTCTGAGGTCTGTTGTTCTTGACACTAGGCTGCTGCTTGGCCCAAATCCATATTGTCCATGTCCATCATTCACTGTAGCCAATCATTAGTTGCCTAGAAGAGAATGCATTTCCATTGATTTGCCTTATATCTAATTTGGCTGGTAGAGGGAACCATATATAACTAGAGCTTTGCTATCAGCATGCCTGCTGCAGACTCCGGTGCTCATTGCATGCCTTCATGGTCTACCGCTCATTGCTTTTACTCCAAATGTTTACATTTTATGTGATTTTTGGAGATGATTATTTTTGGCTTTTGTATAAGTAGGCCAATGCATGTTTTCTTGTGGCTACTAACCAATCTCTCGTGTCTGAATTAACTGCTGTCATACATTTTAACCTCTGCTGCTTGTGAAGACTAACATTCACTAATAACGTGCTATATATTGTAATTTGTTGTGAAATCAGAAATATAACTGGGTTTGTTTTTAGAACTAATGTAAACCAAAGCCGACTCTTTCAGTAAACCGCTACTCAAAGCACCCCTGAATCTAAGAAGAAAACATTGTAGAATGCCAATGGAGGGCTAGATTACCTTACCCTGAGAAGGTTGATGTTGTGCATTGTCTCTTGGGGGTTCCTCCTGTCCCCTGTCCCTAGTCCTCATCAACTTCAACAGACTCCTTTAGAGGGCCTCTCACAAATCCAACCCAACAACACCCCTCCTCCCCCACGACGAGATGTTCTGAACTACGCTTGCCTGAGTGAATGCAGCAAAAAGAAGCGCTCAGCCGCAAGCACTCATATGCCGTTCAGAATCGCTTGTCACTGCTGGGAGAAACTTTTGGAGTGATTGGAAGATCATTGACTTCGGGGGTATGGGAGGGACCCTAAAGACAAACTGCAGTATCCGGCTTTTCAGGACAAGTTAATCTAGCCCTCCCTTGTTTTTTCCTGGATTTAGGGGTGCTTTAAAGAATATTGTTTTGTGTTCACAACTAGGATTTGGTTTAATTCAATGTGCTGGCTCGATAACCTGTAATTACGTAATACACTTGTAGAAGTACACAGAAAATGCTGGCACATTCTATAAACCCAAAAGCATAATAATCTACACTGTGTATCCAACTTTGTTGTCACCATTTCCAAACATGTAATGTGACTTTGATATTTTCAACAGTCTTTTTTTTCTATACAAATAGTGTTGAGGTTAGACTCTAATTTTCCCCAGCATGGTAAAATATAAGTCTGGTGTTAACACAGTCCTCTACTAATAACCCAGTTATTTAATATGTAACACAACGCATTAAGTTATAAATGAATTCCAAAACATGGAAGAAAGCATCATCTAAAGTGTCAGAGCTGCAAAACGTTGGAGTCGGGGATGGCCAATCATATGCTAATAATTCCATGTTGATGTCGATTTTTTTAATTGTATGCAAATTTATGCAGCATACAATTAACATGTTTGCATGAACTCTTAATTATTTGCATCTCATTGACTATTATTTGACCACCAGTTAATGTTATTATTGACTTGTTTACTGTGATTCTTTTTAGATCATCCAGTTTATTGAAGAAAAAAAATAATACATTTCTGGAAACGTCTAAAATTACAGTTTCTTGTGAAGCGGTCATAGTTAAAGTAATTTTGTTATTTAGCCATCAAATTAACCTCGGTATGGAACAGTAAGTATTGCCACGTCTACCGCTGTTATAAGTTACTATTGCAATGTGCCTCTTCAAACTTTTTTTTTCAGTTCGCACCAAGCTGCGATCTTCTACCCAGTATCGCAAATATCACTTATTTTAATGCATGACAACAATACGCTGGTTTGTAGACAGGAGGACACCAAATATACATCTTCTTGTATGTATAATTAGCTGCAGAGAGTGGGAAGTACAGGTAGTCTCCGACTTACAAACGCCCGACATACGAATGACCCGCCGAACATACGAACGATACAAACAGCATGGATTTTGTGTTTCCATGGGAACAAGTAAAAAAACATTTTGTTCAAATTGGACTGAGAAAATCGATTAAAAAAAAAAAAAAAAGTCAAAAACAAAATGGCTTTTACACTTGTATAGAGGGCAGAGGTGACACAGAGGGGGACACTAGAGGCACAGGGGAGGTACAAGGGACAGAGATGGCACAATGTTCCAACTTAAGAACAGATTCAGGTTAAGAACGAACCTACAGTCCCCATCTCATTCGTTATTTGGGGACTACCTGTACGCACAACAGCTACTGTGAACGTAGCCCAAGTATTCCCTCATCTCTAGCGATGGTCAGTGAGAGGCGAGTCATTTTGAGGCAATGCAGTTGATCCAGTCAGATACTGCAGCTGTGGTACTTTATCCTTTGGTCCTTTTTTTAAAGCTGGATACATTTGCATAAAATTAGCATTTGCATTTCTGAATTACTTGGATCTCATTGACGATTCCTACTTCTCTCCCGTGATGACACGGTCTGCGTAATCACACAAGCAGATTTATTTATAGACACAGCTTACAGTATGTTTCATAGTGAACGTTTCTTCTTAACGTCTGTTCCATACAGAATCCTGTGATAAGCCAAATGTGTCTGCACTGTGGCACTCCATTTTTACTGCATTCTAATCATGTTATTTTTGGTCACATCCTGTTGAGAATACTACAGGATCTTTGGTTGACCAATAATTTCCCTGATCCAAATAAATATTATTGATTATTTTGCTGCCATGTACCACTGAATATTGATGATAGATTTTAACAACAAAACTGAATATCCATCAGAACCGCGTCACTTTTTGTTTTATGCCACTTAGCGAGGTACGAAGCTACACAGCCTTAGGTCACACACTGACTGTAGAAGTATGAACAGAGGCGCCAAAATAGGATAAAACGTCTAAAAACAGTTTAAAACAGGGAAGTTAGTGGACTTGCCTCCCTCTGAGAAAAAACAGACATAAACTTGTTATTTTTAGTATACAAAAATAACATTTGTAGCTCTAATTTGCAAAGCGTTTCACGGGCACAGTCCTGCTTCATCAGGCAATAAACGGAGAAAAGCTAGTGTCAGTCTGAATTGCAGCCAAGCTCCTCTCACAAAGATGTTTTATCAAATAAAATGGCTAATCATTTAAAACTTGGTATATGGTGCCTATAGCATTTTCTCTTAGGAAATCCTTCAGTAAATCATGAAAAATTTAAATTGGTGTTTGCTGTTTCTTTGGGAAATATCAAGCCATTGTGATGAAGATTGCTTTATTTTTTTATTTTTACTTCAACAAAAGTGAGGTTTTGCGTTGATAGCGTGTGGAGTTTGCATTCCATGAGCAGAACATGGCGGACAGCAACTCGTGGTGACTTCTCTTGTGTACAAAGGTTCATTTGATGGCTAAATATGATCAAGATTTTATGTAATTTTGTTTTGCAGCAGAATATTTTATTAATGATGCTTTCCTCTATTTATCACATTTATTATGTATTCCATTTTGTATTTAATCCTCAGGAGTTGAATGAAGTTGGTATGATCTTATAAATGTTTTTTGTTTTTAGTTTGTTTAGGGTTTAATACCAGCTTTAATAGCGTTTTTTTGTGTTTATTCTACAAGTTCAAGTACATGGTAAAATCACTGTTGTACTGGAAAATACAGTATATTTGTAGTACGGTAAATGGTAGATCCCTTAAGTAGTTCAATCCTTGCTTTTTTCGCCCTCTGTTTGAGTCTATAACTTTTTGCTTTATTATGTCACACTCAGGGCCACTTCTAGAGTTTTTGCTGCCTGAGGCAATCTTGTGAGGATGCGCCCCCCCTCCTGATTTGGAATGATCACAAAACACCTGACCATTTACTCTGCTTCATTTAATGTCCTCACATGACATGCTGCAGCATTGGCAAACGAACTGCTAACCCTCAGCAACTCCATTCCTCTTCAGACAGGACTGTAGTGCCACCTCCTCCCTTCTGCTGTACAAGTCAACTGAAACACTGCTGCTCTCCTGCCTCCCCCTCACTCACTGTCAGCCTCCTCACACAGCACAACAAGCTGCTTTTCCCCAATGATGACCTCTTCATCTCGCTCTCCTCTTGCTTCTTCTCCTACTCTGACTGCATGCTGTAACACAGTACAAAAACGCTGCCCCTGTAATCTCTGCGTCTGATGCAAATGTTTCACCTTGCTTCATGAGAGAACCGGCCCTGGTCACACTGCAACACAGAGATTGAAGAGCTTCTTGCTTCTGTGTCTATCCTAGGCTAGGTGAAGAGGAAATGCTTTACAGCTGCATTATGGAGAACCAATGTGGTCTGATGATCTGTTGACATTTCCTTATTTTTCTTTATATCATTTTGTGAAATGCAATGTTTACATTGACTCGAACATCTCGTCTATTAAAAATGGCTAATAGCCTATGGCCAGCATACCAGCAGTATGTAGCGGTTAAGTACTTCCTCTTTTCTCACCTTGTGTTAGATACAGAATCAAGCACTTCCTGTCCAGCAATTGCTCCAGAAAAACTGCAAAAAGGAATGTCATTTTTAATTCCTTAAAGGGACACTACAGCGAAAAATTGTAAAATTTAAAATATGTGCAAACATAGACACATAAGAAGTACGTTTTTTTCCAGAGTAAAATGAGCCATAAATTACTGTTCTCCTATGTTGCTGTCACTTACAGTAAGTAGTAGAAATCTGACAGAAGTGACAGGTTTTGGACTAGTCCATCTCTTCATAGGGGATTCTCAGCAAGGCTTTTATCTCTTTATAAAGATATTCCCTAAAAAAGGATTTATACAAAGATGCTGGCCAGCTTCCCTGCTCGCTACAGTTTTTTGGTAGTTGGACAGAGCAACTGCCATTCACTAAGTGCTTTTGAAAATAAATATATCCCTGAGAATCCCCAATGAAGAGATGGACTAGTCCAAAACCTGTCACTTCTGTCAGATTTCTACTACCTACTGTAAGTGACAGCAACATAGGAGAAAAGTAATTTATGGCTCATTTTACTCTGGAAAAAATGTACGGTAATTCTTATTTGTATATGTTTTCACATATTTTAAATTTTACAGTTTTTCGCTGTAGTGCCCCTTTAAACTTTTTGTGTGCAGTGAGGCGTATCCAGACAGTAGGGTTTTTTTCAAGGTGTGCTGAAACAGTTTGATAGACATGAGTTAAGCCATCTGTTTCTGGCCTTATCAAGTTATAATAACCTCATGTCTATCGACGCTATACTGTATGCTAAGGAACACCGACTGCTGTATTGTTACATCTCTTAAGCTGGGTACAGACATCAGATAAGTCTTTGGAAAATAAAAGATCAAAGCTCGATCTCAAAAGATAGAGCTGAAATATATTTGTGTCTTGATCTTTCATGCCCAACGCAGTGGATCGGATCTGCAGGTGATTGTTCATTAAACAATAAGATCTGCAGATCCATGTGGGATCTGCACACACACAAGCATTTCTCCGGTCTTTTGCATGAACTGATCTTCAGCATGTGCACTTTAAATCCTCGTACACACGCCTGACTTAAGTCGGCTAAGGCAGCCAGTAACAACCGCCTCAGCCTATAATCAGGCGTATATACAGCAGCCGATGACCCACAACCTGCTAGCGAACTGCTGGGCGGATCTACTCACCCGCAGCGACACCAATCCCATTGTTCGCGGCGCTCCCCCACCCACTGCTTGATGTCACACTTGCGCCGCTCAACATTCCTCTGTAACCCCCTACCATAGCGTGTGTGCAGCCTGGCCCTGCAATATCGGCCAAGTGGATCAGATCCTGATACCTGATGGGCGACATGCGTTGTTAGTGTGTGCACGGCCTTAAGGTGGCCACACACGATACAATAAAATGACCCAATTTTACGGCAATTCGATAAAAGCAATCGGATCTCCCGAAAAAATTGAAAGCTTTTTTTTTTTATTCGACTGAAAAATCCAATCGGATTTCCCGTTTTCTTAATCGATCCGGAATACTAGATATTTTTATTCAATCTTTCTAATGGTGCCCATACACGATACAATAAAAACGTTCAATTTTCCCGTTTATTCGATTTAAATGATTGAATTGAATGAAAGTTGAAAATATTTTTTTTTTTTTTCGATCAAGAAATTCGAACGATTATCCCGTTTTTTCGGGAAAAATGATCGGACATGCTGGAAAAATCTTTATATTCGATCTAACAGAATAATCTAACTAAATTATCTAATTGAAAAATTGTACCATGTATGGCCACCTTAAAGAGACACTGAAGCGAGACTAATGGTGCCCATACACGATACAATAAAAACGTTCGATTTTCCAGTTTATTCGATCTAAATGATCGAATTGAATGAAAGTTGAAAATATATTTTTTTTCGATCAAGAAATTCGAACGATTATCCCGTTTTTTCGGGAAAAATGATCGGACGTGCTGGAAAAATCTTTATATTCGATCTAACAGAATAATCGAACTAAATTATCTAATTGAAAAATTGTACCATGTATGGCCACCATTAATCTCGCTTCAGGTCTTATATATAGCAGGGGCACGTGTGCCCCTGCTAAAACGCCGCTATCCCGCGGCTTAACGGGGGTCCCTTCATCCCCAACCCACCCCCCGCAAAAGTTGGTCGGAAAATGGTCGCTCGTATTCTTCTTCCTGGAGGCAGGGCTAACGGCTGCAGCCCTGCCTTCAGTCGCGTCTATCAGACGCGCATCGCCGCCTCTCCCCCGCCCCTCTCAGTGAAGGAAGACTGAGTGGGGCGGGGGAGAGGCGGAGATACGCGTCTGACAGACGCGCATGGGGCAGGGCTGCGGCGGTTTGCCCTGCCCCAACCAGGAAGCGCTCCCCCGCTGCACGGAGGGGGTTTGGGGGGACAGGGACCCCCGTTAAGCCGCGCTATAGCGGCAGTTTTAGCAGGGGCACGCATGCCCCTGCTAGCTATGAGGTCTGAAGCGAGATCTATTCTCGCTTCAGACTCTCTTTAAAGATTGTATGGTGTGTGTTAGATTGTCAATTTATTAATATACACACCCAAGCAATTTTGTCAGTTTCCAATCATTTTTATCATAACTGGGGAAAAATTTTACGTGTGTGTGGTACATTGGTCATATTTTTTAAATGTTACAATTAGAAAAATTGATTGCAATTCTTAAATTGAACAGATATTTAAAAAATTGTATGGTGTGTGGCCACCTTTAGAATGATCAGTCTTTCAAACCTGCATGACAAACCTATGCAGCAGATAGATTCCTCGTCTGCCAATGATTTTTATCTGACGTCTGTACCCAGCTTTAGGGATACTCTGCTCATTCCCCCTCCCTGCAGCATGCTAAAAAAAAATATGAATTTGAGCCAACCAAGATGTATATAGTCCCATATGAATAACTGCTGCTATTATTCTTAATTAAATTACATTGGAGTGCAGCTTTGAAATTCTTTTTTGTACATCACTGATATTAATTGCGTGCGCCCCGCCAAGAAAGATATATTTGCTTCATTTCTTATCATAAAGTTAAAAGAGAGGAATGAATAATTCATATTTCACGTGCATTTCCCCATGTCCAGCAGCTGCTATAGATCCACCATGCTATAGTAGCAATGTATTTAGGCGACGCTTTGTAACTCTAGTATGTAAATTCTGTAGATGAAAGCGGTGTTTTGCATAATTTTTTCCATCATTATCTCCTGAAAGTATTAACATGCGGCAAATCTAACTGGAATATCTATCTATATGCTTCACCCTAGTTTAATTAGCCATTGATATTTCTGAGTCGTGTCTCCAATAAGGGCAATTAATTATGAAGATTTCTGCTCGAGTCTGTACTAAGAACATCATTATGAGACACCAACTAATTCAACTCCATGTGGATTGTGGCTGTAACATATTTTCTTTTAAGGGACACCCTTGTGCAATTATCATTACATTCCTCGTTTAAATGACTGTTCATGCCTGCTCTATTTTTTAGATGACACAAGCAAGAGCAAAGTTTGATTTTAAGGCGCAGTCTCCAAAGTAAGTATGTAACCATAGTTTTGATTGTTTGACTTTTAACTGTGCAGTTTCTATTCTTATTCATGACGCTGGCTAGTGTTGTCACACCTAAAGTGGAAGATTAAAGAAGAACTCC
This sequence comes from Hyperolius riggenbachi, assembly GCF_040937935.1. Classification (NCBI taxonomy): domain Eukaryota; kingdom Metazoa; phylum Chordata; class Amphibia; order Anura; family Hyperoliidae; genus Hyperolius; species Hyperolius riggenbachi. The sequence goes on from NC_090655.1 coordinate 43,171,238, forward strand.
TGGCAATGGCAAAGGTATTTTGCCTTTTAGGGCCGTCGCCACTCACTCCGAATATGCAGCGTTTCCCTGCATGTGAGCTAGATGGGGAAACGCTGCTTATTCAGACACCGGCATGCCGTCCACATTGCATGCTGGTGTAATTCTGGATGGCTTGCAGCAGTTTATCGTAGCACCCATCTGAATTCCTATAGCCATTGGGTGTGGCTCCATAGTAGCACGGGCGCTGGGTTTAATTTGGAAATGGACACGGCACCCAGTGGAACTAAGCCTGTAGGGCCCGTTTCCACTACTTACAAATATGCAATGTTTCCCTGCATTCGAACCGGATGAGGAAACCATGGCTATTCCATACAATAGCATGCCGTTTGAATTGCTTGCCAGTGCTCTGGACCACATGCAACAGTTTTTTATTGCACACATCCCAGTCCCTATAGCCGGCTACACAGTGGCGTTAGTACCGCCTCAGATTCGTAGACTGATGCGGCACCCATTACAGTATATGCCAGTCTTAAGGCTGCTGATTTGGCTTGCCTCTACAGTATTTAGCCTTGTGCACAGGCTTGACTAATGAGCCTGTACAGTTGGTCTGGGCCATCTCAGCTAAAAACCTAGTGTGTGTACGGCCACCCAACATGTAGTTTAGTGGTAGACCACAGCAGATAGCCAAACAATGAATTTTAAGACATTAAGATATATTTTTCCAAAGCTGCTGTCCATTAAGTAGCTGGAATGTTTAGTGCAGTTAGGACATTACTATGTCTTTCACCTGGAGTCTAGCTCCGACTTTTTGGGCAAGTTACTATACACTTATCCACACAACTCACCAGATTAGGAAATCTACAGTGTGTACAGTAGGCCTAGTAGTTCTCGAAATGTCCGATCATCTCAGCCAAGTGCAGGCCAAGGTATTGTTTTCCTACTTACCCCTCTGGCTCAGTCCTGAGCATAACCTCCTTCACCCTCCTCTCTCCAGTTGCCTTGAGACAGACCTGTAAAGTACTCTGCCCTGAAAGGTCACCCTAGGGATCGAGTCACAATACGTGTCTGACTTTTTTCCTACATGTGTACAAATCTTTAACCTCCTTAGCGGAAATCCACAGCGTAGAGCGGTAACCCCGATCCTGACTTTCCTGAGTTCCAAACGTCGGCAGTCATTCTCCTTGCGGGCCTTGGAGGCTCTGGATCCCTCTGGTGAGATTGCTGCCTGTCGTCATGATGATGGCCGGCAATCTTACTAAAGGGTTACAGTGCCACCTGGAGGATGGAGGGATGAATTGCAGTGCTAGATCCTAGGGAGGCAAGTAAGTTCAGGAGCTGCTGTAGGCTCTCTGGGGGTATGATTGTTTTCTTGCTTTTAGGCTCTAAAAGCTAATGAAAAAATTGTACTGCTCTTAAGGTGCGTACACACATGCGACTATAGTCGTTTGTAACGATCGTTCCCCGATCTTTACCAACGACGATCGTTACAAAAAACGAACCACCGACTATTAAGGCAAACGACGAACGAGCCAAATCGCTACAAAAGAAAGTTCTGTCTCGGCGGATTTTTCCCAACGACGATCGTTTGCAAAAGTAGTACATCGTTGGAAACGATCGTTCGTACTAGGCTTGACATGCGCATTTCACTATTTCTCCATGGAACTTCTCATTTTTATGCGCAGGCGCAATAGTTGCTTTTTGTGATGTAACGTTCGTTCTAACGATCAGATCGTTACACACCTTTTAAAACTACCTTTACTTAGGTCGTTCTTTCATCAATTAAAAGTTCGTTCGTCGTTCTTAACGAACGATCGTTGTCGCATGTGTGTACGTAGCATTAGACTGTAAAATCAGGAAAGAATCGTACACCAGGGAGGTTAATCTGGTTTCACAGTAAACCTACATATATACTTAATTTAAAAAAAAAAAAAAAAGTCAGGCAATTTTTTTGTTTTTGTTTTCCTTAGCATTGCCCTAACTTTTTCCCGTGCCGTTCAAGCTATGAAACAAAAGCTTTGACTGGAGTTCTACTTTAAGTTTATCTCTTCTGAACTTTTTAAATAGTTTCTGCACCTGTTCTGTTTAAAATACTGATAAGTAAACACTGCCATGCTTTTATCATTTGACAGAGAGCTGCCCCTCCAGAAGGGAGACATAGTTTATATTTACAAGCAGGTAGACCAGAACTGGTTTGAAGGAGAGCATCATGGAAGAATGGGAATCTTTCCCATTTCGTATATTGAGGTATTATTGTTCTACCAATATGACAATATGGAAGCCATATTTCTTTCCACTGGCTAATTTAGTGCTGCCATTGCAGGCCGTACCACCGACAGAGAAAGTTCAGCCACGGAAGGCCTCACCAGTGCAAGTTTTGGAGTATGGAGATGCCGTTGCCAAGTTCAACTTCAATGGAGATACTGCTGTAGAAATGTCATTTAAAAAGGTTGGAAATGTCACCAGTATAAAGCTTTTCCTTTGTTTATTTCTTGATATTCAGACAAGATCTGATACCCTTGATATGATTCATGTTATTTATAGCAATGCTTCTCAGGGCTGGTGCACACCAGAAACCAGAACACAGTGGCGTAGCTAAAGAGCTGTGGGCTCTGATGCAAGTTTTACAATGGGGCCCCCCAAGCACTCTATACATAACATTTGATATGGCGCACCAAAACCTGCCAATGGCAACTACAGTGTCAGAGGTGCAAGCAGGGGATGGGGAACAGATTGTTAATAATAACCACTATTCAAAGTATCTGTAGAAGTGATTATTATGAGCACAGGACCAATAGAGAGCTAATACTGTAGTTGAGGGAGGGCCCCACAGGCCCAAGGGCCCCGATGCGGTCGCAACCTTTGCACCCGCTATTGCTACGCCCCTTCCAGAAGAGCTTTTCTGAGCACTTTGTGATTTTAAAAGCTCTTGCTAATGTTATGTGAGTGTGCACACTGGAGTAATGTGATTTTGTAACAATCCCCCATAACATTGCATTAGCAAGAGCTTTTCAAATCTCTAGTGTTTAAAAAGCTCTTGTGGTGTGCACCAGCCCTTAAAGTCGGGTGAAACGCACTATTATATTGGGCAGCACAGTGGCATAGTGGTTAGCACTCTCACCTTGCAACGCTTGGCTCACGGTTCGAATCCCAGCCAGGTCAACATCTGCAAGGAGTTTGTATGTTCTCCCCGTGTCTGCGTGGGTTTCCTCTGTGCACTCTGGTCTCCTCCCACCTCACAAAAACATACAGATAAGTTAATTGGCTTCCCCCTAAATTGGCCCTAGACTACGATACATACACTACACGATACATAGACTTAAGACTATGGTAGGGATTAGATTGTGAGTGACGAGACAATATATATACTCTGTACAGCGCTGCGTAAGATGTTGGCGCTATATAAGTACTAAATAATAATGACTGAAAAAATGAGCTTGCCTATCTATCCTGTTTTTTTTTTTTTAGTGTTCACTGTCAGATTTAGTAGAATTGTTATATGAAAAAAAAGAAAATAATATTTCTGTTGGTTTCCAGCTTTAGTGTTTCTCTGTGATGCCAGAAGTGACATAATTTCTGCCTTTTTTTTTTCTTTCAACCCAGTTTGGGGTTAATTTTTGCACAGCAGGCTTACATCACTGTGTAAACTTTTCAAAGGGGGGGGGGGGGTTAATTCAAGTACCTTCTGGTCACAGTGCCCTTATCTTATCCACAATAGAAAGCTCTGTTATTTGCATGCTGAGATAAGCTTTTTACTGTAGCTAAAAAGAGGCAAAGGCAGCCAGACCCAGACCAATGAAAAAAATAAATCAGTGACATAGGGACCTGTTTTGAGAGAAAAAGGTGTGTGTGTGTGTGGGGGGGGGGGCATATATTTTTGGGGGACTCACTATTTTTGGCAATTTTTTCTTTTTGGATGTTACAACCCCCTTTGCCATTATCACGGCATTTTCCTTTTTTTTTCTTTGGTATTTAGTAGGTACCCCTGTAACCTCATCTCAAGTACCTCTTGCCACTTGTAGGTTTTTGAGGAGTACTATTTGTTTATTTAAGAGTTTACTGTAGACAATTTAAAGAGGAACTGTAAGACATATAGTAGAATGCAGTAATTTTTTTCAGGATACCCATTTTTACATTAAATATCCTGGTTTCAGCATCAGAAACACTCCCGATAGCCCCTTTAGCTATGTATTGCTGTATATTGGTACATAGCCCCGCCCTCTCACTGAGGCTAGTCCTTGGCTGTTTATCATGCGGAATTCTCTCCACCAGAGCATTCTGGGAGACCAGCTGTTTTTGTAATGGCTTTGGCATGCTCAATAACCAAACATTCGGCAAAGATCACCAGCCAGCAGCCAGTACTAAAGATGTTGCTGCCTGTGATACATTTCAGAAAGTGTATCAGGGTAAAGGAAGATTTTACAATGGACAAACATTGACAAAATATTTTATAGATGAATATTGTAAAAGAAAATAAGCAATTTTATCCATTGTTATTTTGTTTACAATTCTTCTTTAATGTTTGGGTTCTTACCGTTGCATTTTCACTCTTACACTAAATAAATGAAGTTCCTTTTTCCCTTCTGAATGATGCTTTACACTAAATAAAGATCTTTTCTTCAAGGGTGAAAGGATAACATTGATTCGCAGGGTTGATGAAAACTGGTATGAAGGTAAAATATCTGCTACCAATCGCCAAGGTATATTTCCAGTATCCTATGTGGATGTGCTGAAGCGGCCGCGGGTGAAGAATGCACCGGATTACATGGATCTTCGATTACCGTACTCCCCAAACAGAAGCACAAGTGCTTCCCCACAGGTATGTACCAGCTGTGCGTTATGCAATGTTCCAGTCTGCACAACTTAATTCAGTTCCACCTCTTCTGCCATTCATGAATGGGCCATTTGTGCTAAATTAGGAAAAGCAACTAAATTGTTTGACAACATAAATTTCTTTGACAACCTCATGCTTTAAACCTCATATATACGTTAGATGATTACTGCTTTATGCAAATAGTTATGGTGTCATTGGGTAACAGTCTGACTGTATTCCTGCACTGGGGTGGGTTTGGGAGTTCTCTGTATCTTTCCCTCTTCTTTCCCCTGCCCCTTCCCTCTTCTTTCCCCTGCCCCTTCCCTCTTCTTTCCCCTGCCCCTTCCCTCTTCTTTAACCCCTCCCTTTCCCTCTCTTCCCCTTCTCCCCTCCCCTTCCCTCTCCTTTTCCCCTTTCCTTTTTCCTTCCCCTTTCCTCCTATTTCCTTTTCTTTCTCCCACCCCCTTCTTTACCCAATACTTTCCCTCGCTTCCCCTTCTCCCCTCCCCTTCCCTCTCCTTTTTCCTTCCCCTTTTCTCCTCCGATTTCCTTTTCTTTCCCCCGCCTTTTTCTTTACCCATCCCTTTCCCTCTTCTTTGCCCTCTCCTCTCTTCTCTCTTCTCCTGTCCAATGAAAATATCAACAATAATCTTCCAATCTACGTGGGTACATCGCTACAGATCATGCTATGCAAGTCCAATTTACAATTTTCAGTATTGAAACTCCAGCCAAATATTGAATTTTTGTTTTAGATTAAAAAAAAAGTGTGAAATGGTTAGAACCTCTTTTGGTGTATTGTTTTGTGATCCTATTTGGGAGACTGTTCCTTACGTGAACTTTGAAGAGGTTCTAACCTTTCCTTACTTTATTTAAAATGAACAAAATGGTCTTGACTAGTATTTTGGCTTTAGGAAGGCAAAAACAAACTCATTGTTAGGTAATTATTACAATGTTATGTATTTTTGTTACACTAATCACTGTGTACAATCTGGTCACTAGGGGGATGGTCAATGACCTGCTACTAATTCAAATTTGATGCAGATTTTATGCAGCTTGGAAATATACAAAATAAATTCAGTCAATGATTCCATGAGATTTGCATAAATTGTGCATCAACTCAAAATTCTTAGCATCTCCATGACCATCTCTACTGCCGACTTGCTGAATATTACATTCTTGAGTGTGAATAGTGGTGGACAAGTATGTGGCTGTGTGAGAGGGTGGGTTTAATGTGAAGTGTGATTGGTGACTATGGGCAAGGTGGGCTGAATAAGCAATCTAATCTTACCGACCACTGCGAAGTGTGAGGGCTGTGCCTGAACGATCTCATAATAGGATATAAAAAAAACAGTTGACTCTCACTTAACATGTTGATCAGATTTCCCAAAGATTGTGCATCCAAATGTTTGTGCCTTTAGCCAGGAAGAGACCTTGTTGTCCAGAGGTTTCACATTTATACTGTGGTACTGTTATAGTCTTCTCATGAGAAAATGTGAAGCTCTAGAGGTTAAAAAGTAGTGTTAGCGTTTTAATTAGGCATAGCTGATTCAAAACACCCAATTACTCCCAGCTGCCGCTGTTCAGCACCAAACAAGTGGACAGGGCCAGGAGGCGTTCACTGGCTTGCAAGTCACGTTTCATTTCACATGACTCTGGTGCTTCCTCCTTCTAAACTGGAAGAAAAAAAAAAGTAGCGGAGTCATGTGAAACATGTGACTCCGCAAGCCAGTGAACTCCTCTTGAACCTGCCCACTTGTTCGGTGCTGAACAGTGGCAGTCGAGAGTATTTGAGTGGTTTTATTGGGCTATGCTGATTATAAACACCAACACTACTCAATTACCGTTAGAACTTCACATTTTCTCATGTGACTATTACTATAACAGTATCATAAAATGGCTCGTAAGCCAGTGAACGCCTCCTGACCATGTCCCCTTGTTCGATGCTTAAAGGATACCCGAAGTGACATGTGACATGAGATAGACATGTGTATGTACAGGGACTAGCACACAAATAACTAGGCACACAAATAACTAGACTACAGTGTGACCCTCACTGATAAGAAATTCCAATTATAAAACCCTTTCCTAGCAGAAAATGGCTTCTGAAAGCAAGAAAGAGGTAAAAAGGGTAATTTCTTATCAGTGAGGGTCACACTGTAGTCACTTCCTGTCTGAGTCAGGACTGAGTCAGCCACTTACATGCTAGATATTTAACGCTTTCAGACAGAGAAAGAAAAAAAGGAACACCGCATAGTTACTTGTTGGCTAGGCACTACACATACACGTCTATCTCATCATGTCACATGTCACATGTCACTTCGAGTATCCTTTAACGCTGGCAGATGGGAGTATTTGTGTTTTTAATCGGCTATGCCAAATTCAAACACCAACTCTATTAAAGAGTTTTAACTACAGTTCCTACTCATTATTGCACTTACCAGGAGTGTCTATATGTATTTTAAGACCAAACGTGTGTTAGGTTGGCCTGGGACCTGTTGGCTCACTTGACACAAGGTGTGCGTGGTTTCTTTTAAAATAATTTGCTACCACTATCTACAATACTACGAAGGGAATGTGAAGATCCGGATCCATGTTATGTTATGTTACATTATTTTTAAGCTCACATTTCCATGACCTCGCTTCATGTTTTTTTCTTTTTTTATGTTTTCTTCTGTCTTGTTTTCTCTTTAAAGTCTCCTGGTTACACCAGGCCTCGTACCACCACTCCACCCCATGCCATTCGCAGAGCTTTCTCCCCAGAAGTGCAGGCTATTACATCTGAATGGATTGCTCTCACAATGGGTGTCTCCCGTAATAGCGGTTACACCGCAACCCCTCCTCTACCTCCCCTACCAGAAGCCGGACTGTACTCCATAGAATACATAACCCCATCAGCAGCAGCCAGTCCTACCTTCTCACTAACTCCTTCTGTCAGTCTTCACTATTATAATCAATCTGGTAGATCCACACCAAACTCTGCTTTATCTTCTGTCCCAACATACCCCTCCCGACCACAGTCTTCTACCAGAATCAGTTATGTGGTTTCTCCGCACAGCGATGAGAGGTTTATGGGTTCTTCCAGTTATGGAGGTTCTCCTGTGCAGCTCCATACTCGTGACTCCCTGATCTCAGAGCTCAGCGATGTCTTGCGCAATCAGTACAAGGCCAAGAATAATGGCTTAGTGGTGGATGGAGAGAATGGCTACTGGAAGCCATCTAGTCTAAAGACTGTAGACACCCAGCCGTTCGTAAACCACTGCACACAACAAGTCTCTAAGACAAACTCTGACCCGTATGAGGAGAGACATTTGTGTAAGGAACTCAGTAGCTTTGTCAGTGATAACCAAGAGGATGGGAAGAGAGCTCAGTGCAGTCCTGATAAGGTACAATACTGCATGCGTGTGCTCTCAGGTCATGTGCATCAAGACTGAAGTGTGAGGAGCTCTCAAACTGGCATTACTGATAAATTGTCTTGTTAGATAGAAGTCCCACGTTTTCCTCTTTACTAACCGTAATTTTCTCTTTATATCAGCTTTAGGTTTATGACTTTTAACATGTGTGCATTTTATGAACTAACCTTAAATTGTTGTTCTGTTTTATGGTCTGTTCACATATGACTTACTCTAGAAATGCTCCAGAAAAATCATAAAATCTATCCTGCTTTAGCCATATGTTTTTCACTAGCAAATAGTCTGTGGGCAAAATTCAGACAACAATCAGGGGTTTTACTAGTCTAGTTTTTTTTTTTTTAAGGGGACCTGAAGTGAACGGGATATGTAGGCTGCCATATTTATTTCCTATGCAAGTAGCTCCAACCACATCTCTTACCTGTCTCTCGCTCACTTTTCCTACTAGTGCTGGTCGCATGTGTAATGATGTGACCAGGAAATGCCAGCACTAGGAGGAAGAGTGAGCGAGAGGAGAAGCTGGTGATCACCGCAGGTGCCATCAGGTCAGGTAAGAGATGCACCCACAGCTACTTGCAGGGGGGGTTAGCGGAGAAGCAAAGGAGGACACAGGCAGGGACAGCATGGGAGATGAACAGAGGACAAAATCCAGGACAGCAGGGGAGGAAAATGGAGGACACAGACGGGGGACAGCAGGGGGGCCAAACGGAGGGTACAGGTGTGGACAGCAGGGGGAATGAACAGAGGACACAGGTGGGGACAGCACGGGAGACGAACAGAGGACACAATCAAGGACAGCAGGGGGGGGGCAAATGGAGGGCACAGACAGGGACAGCAGGGGGGGGGGGTGAAAGGAGGGCACAGACGGGGACAGCAGGGGGACGAATGGAGGACACAGGTGGGGACAGCAGGGGAAGAAACTGAGGAGACAGGCGGGACAGCAGGGGTAACGAACCAAGGAGACACGCGGGACGGCAGGGAACTGAGGCCACATGCGGGCAGCAAGGGTAATGGAGGATGCACCCAAGCAGCAAGGAGAATAGAGGACATATGTGGGACAGCAAGGGGAATAGAGGACATATGGGGGACAGCAAGGCTACATATAAACTTATTTAGATGGCAGGACACAGTCTGGGCACAAAGAGGAATGGAGGACACAGGCTGGACATAAAGGGATGAAGCTGGACACAAAGGGAACAAACTAGAACAGAGGGACAAAGGAGGACACAAAAAGGACAATACAGGACACAAAGGGGCACCGTAGAGGGCACGAGGGAGACAATAGAGGATACAAGCGGGATAGATTCAGAGACATGGGGAGCACCAAAGGGGGACTGAAGCTGCCAGGAGGACATTGGGGGACAGGGGAGGGGGAACATCCAAATGACTCCCCTGTACCATGAATGCACCAGGTTTAGTATATTTTTTTCCCTGATTTTTGTCCTCTAAACCTAGGTGCGTCTTATGGTCAGGAGCATCTTCTAGTCCAAAAATATGGTATGTGTTTTATATCCTGACGTTCGCTTCAGGTACACTTTAACACTGAAACCAGGCAGGAAGCTATCTTTCAATAGAACCCTGTATAATGGTTTCACAGAGTTGCGTGGGCTCCACAGAGTTTGGAGAAATGTTCACTTCAAGTCTCAAAGCTCTCAGGTGTCCAAAAATTCCAGAACAAAGTTAGTCTCTCCCTTTAAACCTCCGCCAGAAGATCTGCCAACCTTAGTTCACACCTTCATTACATCCCAACTAGAGTATTGTAATGCTCTCTACGACGGCCTTCCAAAAAAAAGGACTTGTACCGCCTACAGCTGATACAGAATACTGCTGCCAGACTGTTAAAGTGGACCCAAATTAAAAATGCAAGATTTCAGAAATAAAATCTATTTTCTAAATTATAACAATAAATAGCAGCCTTTTTTCAGCTGCATGATGACAAATATAAAATATTTTACATTTACTGGAGAAACCCCTCCCTTCCTTTCATATTGCCGGGACAGAATCCGGCAAACTAGTGGAGTAGGTGGTGTCCAACAAAGGAGGAATTGCTAATGGCTGCCACCTGTATAACCCTAGTTATGAAAAGAGAAGGGTGAAAAGCATGCACTAAAATGCTCATAGGCTTGAAGGAGTGTTTATTTATCTTTGTATGTGTCAGAGTGGTGCAACTAAGTATTTTGAATTAAAAAATGTTTGGTTTGGGTCCGCTTTAACCAACCAACCCAGTCACTGCCACATAACACCAGTCCTGCACTCCATTCACTGGCTACCTATAAAAGGGAGGATCCTATTCAAGATCGGCCTCCTGACATTTAAATCACTCCATAATCTGGGCCCTGGATACATGAAAGAAATGTTACAGCTGCGTACCAATCCCTGCAATCTTAGATCCACAGGTTCTAATAATCTAGTCATACCCAGAGTCCACGTGAAAACTTTTGGTCCCAGAGCCTTCTGTCATGCCACTCCCACATTATGGAACTCCTTACCTCAGCAGATCAGGACAGCTCCGTCTCTGGACATGTTTAAATCCAGACTGAAACCCCACCTGTTTAGTTGGACGTTTGCAGAAATATATTTTTTGTTGTGTTAATACTTCATCTTACTACGAATTACTGAATCTATGAGAGCCTAAGCGCTTTGAGTCCTTTAGGAGAAAAGTGCTATAGAAATGTTACTGTTATTGTTGTTATAAAAAGTCATCATGTGAATGAGCCATACCTCTGCAGCAATTGCAGTGCATCTATTCCCTGTTAACCGTGCAGGCAGCCATTTTGAGGTTGGAGCCTGACTTTATTCCTGGAACTAAGGATGGTCAATGAGATGCAAATCATATCGAGTTGATACAGCACTATGCAAATGTTGTATGCAAATTTATGCAACTTGAAAATGAACCAATCAAATCCTGCTAAGGTAAATTTTGATTGGTCCATTTTCAAGCTGCATAAATTTGGACACAAAATTTGCATAATCCTGCATCAGCTCGAAATTATTTGCATCTCATTGACCTGACCATCCCTATTTGGAACAATTCGCTGCTTCACTTGAAGCCACATAGGATTCCCGCCCAAAGTGGCTGCCAGCTCTGTATGTGAGGCGAGCCTCTGTTCATTGTGCATGTTGTTGTGTTATTCTGATCTTCTCTCCAACTCTGCCTGATACGTTTTCTCTCCCTTGAAGACCACAGACACAATTGCACTGTCTCCATCTGTCTATCCTTCTACACTGTCCTCTTGTCCTGTCACAAAACAGCCACCTCCCAGAATTAGAGGCAGGGTCAGTGTGCCTCAGGTAACCGGCCTTCAGCTTGTTCCAGCTCAGCTACCAGCTTGCACCCTGCATTTTATATGAGTCCCTGCTGTCATTGTGTTGTGCATGCATTGCCTGACACTGTCTGCCTCGTGTCATGAACTGGATGTACAGCTTGTTTAATGAGTTTCCAAGCACAGGAACTGTTAGCGAGGTTTTTTGCAGAATAAATACACATGCAGCTGTATTTCTTCTCTTAAGGTTTATGTAAGTAAGGCTGGGGGGACACTAGACCACAGCCACAACGTGGATGGTTGTACCACATCCAATGTACGATCCACTGTGTCCATTCACATCCATTGGTGTCCATTGCAACAGACATGTCATAGATAACATTGCTATTATGACGTGTCCATGTTTCGTACGTAAAAGTCATGCTTTGTCGAGACTTAGCGTTCCATCACCACAACGGACGTGTGAAGGTAGCCTTTTTTTAAAATGGGATCCATTGCCATGTTTGTTGTAGAAAACGGTCCAATTTGGACATGAGTGTAAACCTAGACCAATAGAGTGCGGTTTTCTGCTGGAAGGTTTGGCTTGCAATGTTACCAGTATAGACTGATACGGTACCAGTATAATATTGTTACCAGTATACTCTGATTCGGTACTAGTATACTAATTTTACCAGTATACTTACTCTGTTACCAGTATAATATTGTTACCAGTATACACTCATATAGTACCAGTATAATATTACCAGTATACTCTGATATAGTACCAGTATAATCCTGTTCCCAGTATACCCTGATATGGAACCATAATAATTATGTTCCCAGTATACTCTGAAATGGTACCAGTATAATATTGTTACCAGTATACCCTGATATGGTTCCAGTATACCCTGATATGGAACCAGTATAATTATGTTCCCAGTATACGCTGAAATGGTACCAGTATAATATTGTTACCAGTATACCCTGATATGGTACCAGTATAATAATATTACCAGTATACCCTGATATGGTTCCAGTATAATAAAGTTACCAGTATACCCTGATATGGTACCAGTATAATAAAGTTACCAGTAAACCCTGATATGGTACCAGTATAATAATGTTACCAGTATACCCTGATATGGTACCAGTATAATATTACCAGTATACCCTGATATGGTTCCAGTATAATAAAGTTACCAGTATACCCTGATATGGTATCAGTATAATAAAAGTACCAGTATACTCTGATATGGTACCAGTATAATAATATTACCAGTATACCCTGATATGGTTCCAGTATAATAAAGTTACCAGTATACCCTGATATGGTACCAGTATAATAAAAGTACCAGTATACTCTGATATGGTACCAGTATAATAATATTACCAGTATACCCTGATATGGTTCCAGTATAATAAAGTTACCAGTATACCCTGATATGGTACCAGTATAATAAAAGTACCAGTATACCCTGATATGGTACCAGTATAATAATATTACCAGTATACCCTGATATGGTACCAGTATAATAAAGTTACCAGTAAACCCTGATATGGTACCAGTATAATAATGTTACCAGTATACCCTGATATGGTACCAGTATAATATTAGCAGTATACCCTGATATGGTTCCAGTATAATAAAGTTACCAGTATACCCTGATATGGTACCAGTATAATAAAAGTACCAGTATACTCTGATATGGTACCAGTATAATAATATTACCAGTATACCCTGATATGGTTCCAGTATAATAAAGTTACCAGTATACCCTGATATGGTACCAGTATAATAAAAGTACCAGTATACTCTGATATGGTACCAGTATAATAAAAGTACCAGTATACTCTGATATGGTACCAGTATAATAAAAGTACCAGTATACTCTGATATGGTACCAGTATAATAAAAGTACCAGTATACTCTGATATGGTACCAGTATAATAAAAGTATCAGTATACTCTGATATGGTGGTACTCTCTCTGCCTTGGACATTTTCCAGCAGTACTTTTCACCCACTTAAATATTAGTGTGTAAACAGGTAGCCGACTGCTTTGCTCTTCCCACCACTTTAGTATACATATGTATATTAGGGAAATCCAATAACAAGACATGCACTCTTACTTTACCTTTGCACAATCCATTGCCTTCTAATGTCTTTAGATGTATAAATTTATACGGAATGAATAATCAATAATCTTTCCTATTATTATCACTGTTAATTGGCATGCTAGGGCCATAGTTGTATTCCATCATCACCTACAAGTAGGCTTAAATAGGAACCATAATGACTTCTCATAGCTATATATTGCTGTATATTGGTACAATATTTAGCCCTGTCACTGAGGCTAAAGGCTCATACACACATCAGACTATAGTCTTTGGAAAATGAAAGATCACAGACCAATCTTACCACCCTTCATGTAGTATGAGAGCCTTACTCTACACAATCTTTTCTATGGAGCTGAACTCCACATCAGAAAAAAATCTTTGCAAGATGCTGCACACACAGATGTTATACAGACACAAAAGATCAGTATCTGCAAAAGATCTGTTCCTGCCAAAAATCCATTCCTGCAAATTGCAATGATAGTCTATGAGATCTGCAGATCATCATACACACATGATTTAACTGACATTCATCTGCAGATCTGCAGATCTGAAAATCCATCCTGGTGGATCTGATCTGCAGATGAATGTCAGTTAAATCATGTGTGTATGATGATCTGCAGATCTCATAGACTACCATTGCAATTTGCAGGAATGGATTTTTGGCAGGAACAGATCTTTTGCAGATACTGATCTTTTGTGTCTGTACAGCATCTGTGTGTGCAGCATCTTGCAAAAAAAATTTTCTGATGTGGAGTTCAGCTCCATAGAATAGACCGTGTAGAGTATGGCTCTCATACTACATGAAAGGTGGTAAGATTGGTCTGTGATCTTTCATTTTCCAAAGACTATAGTCTGATGTGTGTATGTAGCCTTAACCTAGGCTGTTTATTACGTGGAATACCATCTTTTCTACTGGCTTTAGAACTCTTAGTAAAAGAATGTTCCGCAGAGATGGCCTGCCAGTACTAAAGATGTTGCCCGTTTGTGATACATTTCGGAAGGTGAAACGGGAAGAGGAAAGATTTTCAAAATGGGCAAACATTGACTAAGTAATTTATACATGAATATAGTAAAAACAATTTTTATTTATTATGTTATTTTGACTACAGTTCCTGTTTACGGCTCAGTTCACATTGCAATGCAAAATGGCCATTTCTTTGTCTGTTAGCTGGATTGCAATAACTGATTTGTAAATGGATCTGTTGACACTTGTCAGTGTGCAGTGTGGACTGAGTATGCTCCATCACAGTGGTCTGTCCTCTCCAATTGGCTGTTGGCGATCCGCCTTGATGTGAACTTAATAGCATAATGAGATGAGCAGTCATTTACAGCAACTACTGCAACCAATCAGATTTCAGGTGATTATCACAGTAAAACTAGTAGGCAGGTTTCAGTCAGAGCCTGGGCTGGTGCACACCAAGCGTTTTTGGTAGCGTTTTCAAAACCGCTGCCGCCTGTGAAAAAGCTTGGCTAATGTATCTCAATGGGATGGTGCACACCAGCGGTTTGAGGTTTTAAGCAAGCCACAAACGTGGCTCCTGCAGCATTTTTGCGGTTTGCAGAAGCGTTTCTGCCTCAATGTAAAGTACAGGAAAAGCTCAAACCGCTCTAAAAACCGCTACATCAGAGCGGTATTTCAGGCGTTTTTGTTACAGAAGCTGTTCAGTAACAGCTTTACTGTAACAATATATGAAATCTGCTTCACAAAAACGCTCCAAAAACCGCCAGGCATGTTTAGAAATCGTCTCTGCACATGCCTAGAATTGGTCTGAAATCTGCTCCAAAAACCTCTAGCTTTTTGCGGATCTGCTAGAGGTTTTGGTGTGCACTGGGCCTCTAAAGGGCGTACGTTAAAAAGGGGCGCTGGGAAAAAAGGGCGCGGGGTTTTAAACGATAAGCATGGATAACGTTTAAAAATGTATTGTACTGTATTTCGTTTAAAATTAATGTTTTATAAAGTTATAAATCATTAAATAATGTGCATTAAATCGGCAATTGTAAAAACGTTAATCTTTCGTTTAAATAGTGAAACGTATAATAACGTTTAAAAAAAAAATTACTAAGTAACCCTCCCTGTACCTACCCCTAACCCCTAGACCCCCCTGTTGATGCCTAAACCTAAGACCCCCCCCCTGTTGGTGCCTAACTAACCCTCCCTGTACCTACCCCTAACCCCTAGACCCCCCTGTTAGTGCCTAAACCTAAGACCCCCCTGTTGGTGCCTAAACCTAAGACCCCCCTGTTGGTGCCTAAACCTAAGACCCCCTGTTGGTGCCTAAACCTAAGACCCCCCTGGTGGTGCCTAAACCTAAGACCCCCTGGTGGTGCCTAAACCTAAGACTCCCCTGGTGGTGCCTAAACCTAAGACTCCCCTGTTGGTGCCTAAACCTAAGACTCCCCTGTTGGTGCCTAAACCTAAGACCCCCCTGTTGGTGCCTAAACCTAAGACCCCCCTGTTGGTGCCTAAACCTAAGACCCCCCTGTGATAAGCATTAATAAAGTTTCAAAAACATATTGTGCGTTTTTTTCGTTTAAAAATAATGTAAAAAAAAAAAAATGTACTGTTTTTCGTTTAAAAATAATGTTTGAAAAAAATATTGTACTGTTTTTCGTTTAAAAATAATATTAAAAAATGTATAAATCATTAAATAATGTTTAATCATGAGAAGCAGTAATAAAACATTAAGTCTCCGGGCGCCGCTTTTAAAACGTTATTTTTCTCCGGCGCCCTTTTTTCCTATCGGGCGCCCATTAAACGATATTTATTATGGGAGTGAATGGCGGCGCCCGATTTGTCCACTAGCCTCCTGCGCCCTTTTTTACTGTTACCCTCTAAAGGTACGTACACACGCACTACGGCCGCCTGAAAGTCTGCCCAGCGGGAGGGTCTGACGGACCCGTCGTTGGCGGCCGTAGTGCGTGTTTATGTACCTATAGAGTTACTTAATTTATCCTAGCTCAATAACAGTATTTTAATAATAACGGTGATATGTGTATAATTGGTAAACACCTATTCATTGTATGTTAGTGGTGTGTTTGCATGGAAGCCATACAATGGGATTTGTGTGTGAAATAAGGAATTCCTTTCAGTGTGTTTGTGTGTTCGGAAACCCAGCATGGCTTCTGGCATTCGCTCTGTGATGATTGCGCATCTGTTTCTTATGTGTCATTCCTCATCCCATTCTCATTTTGTTTTTATTCTTTTACATCATCTCATTAGCCTTGCAGATCTGATGGTGAACAACCACTGACCTCTAAAAGTCCAGTAATGATTACAGGCTCCCCGGTTAATACCCTGAAATCAAATTCTGTCGTGGTAAGCCCATATCAGTTACTTTTATTTTCTTATTTCTGAACAGATCTCCCCAAAAAATTCACAGCTGTGCCTCCTTCTTAAGCTTATATATGTTTTCTCCTAAATGAAACCGATCTTTTTGAAAGAGATTTTCTTTTCCAAGGAACTTGGAGAACCAGGGGCAAAACTATAAATCATGGGGGCCCCCAGAAAAACTTTGGAAGAGGTTCCCCAAAGGGACCCTTTATCTTGTTTCTCCTGGTGACCCTCAGTCTGGGGGACCACCTTGCAAGGGTCATAAAACAAGTTTGGACATTTGTAATTTTCACACCCCTATCATGTATAGCCACAAAAACACTTGATTTGAAGGATGGACACCTTTATCAGAGGGAGGGAAGTAGGAATCAGAATTATTTTATTTCACCAAGCATGACTAGGTCATGCCCGGAACTGGGCTCGGGCACACAAAATACGTCAAATAGAAACATTTCATATGCAGAGATAGCCGGGGACCATAATTCACAAACACTGCAATTCAACGCAAAAATTGAGCGCAAATTAACTAGATGAGTGCAAGTAGCAGTTGGGGTCTTAGCGTTTTGGTTCCCCTGCACTAGCAGCAGCTGCTCCCCTGTAGAGAACTACATCTTAGATTGTATCATCCACTTACAAAGATTACACATTAACCTCCCTGGTGGTATGATTATTACCAGATTTTAGGGTCTTTTCTGAATGTTTCAGACTCTAAAACTAGGAAAAAATCATGTTGCCAGAAAGCCAGGAGCAGCCCCAGCACTTACCTCCCTGTGCACATGCACTGCAATTTCCCCTCTGTCCTCCAGGTGGCGGTGTAACTCTATAGTTAGATCACTGATGGTGATCTCACTAGATTGATTCAGAGCCTCCGTGGAGAGGAAGTAGAATGTTTGCCTGCGTCTGGATCCCCTGGGAGGTGAGTAAAAACACCCGTTGCGGTACATTGCTCTGCATTGAGCTCCCGGCAGCTATCCTGAGCATAGCTCAGGGTTACCGCCAGGGAGGTTAATCCGTGAACTCTGCCATTTTAGAGAAGGGTACATTATATATGGCAGTCCCGCCTATTAGTCCAGTCTAGTAAAGATGATCCGCTGGCAGGGGCGTAACTACAGGGAAGCAGCCACTGCATCCACAGGAACAAACCAATACTGGAGTTTCCACGGTAGCAGTGCCAGGTATCGATTGTCCTGGATTTTGCCGGTGCCAAGCCTGGACCGGACTGATCACACGGTCTCCTAGTTGCACTCAAGTAAATCACGAGGCGGCACACCACTGGCTGCAAAGATGCATGTATTTGAAACGGAAGCACTACATGTTACGGAAAATCTTTCATCAGGTGCATAACAATGTTTCACACCACCAGCAAGCAGATAAAGGTTAGGGCGGGCGTACCACACCCGAACTGCTAGCTCCACCCATATCATTAACCCACAGTGATTAACCTTGCAAATACAAAACACAGTAACGTACAAAAATGTGTGACTTATTTAAATAGTCCAATGTTCAAATAAAGGGCACTCCGACAGGCTACCCATAAAAATACCAAAGTCACTGACCGAGATTCTGGGCACTCCTTCCATTGTCTACCCTCTAATAAGAACCACCTGTGGAAATAAAAATAGCTAATATTACAAATACACTACCTAAACATAAAATCACGTTTCCCACTATTGCACTAGACCATCAGGATTTGCACGTTGCACTTGAGTGCAACTGCATCCACAGGGGTGCCCAGAGCTGTGGGGGCCCCCAAACTACTAACCTGCCCTTTCTATGATACAGGGGACTGTACTTCAGATCAGGTGTTTTGAGGCTACACTTGTTATGGGTGTGAAGATCCTGATGGCCACACTTTATGACCCTTGCTAGATGGGCCCCCAGGCTGTGAAGGGCATCAACGGGAGGCAAGGAAAAGGGTGTGAACTTTGGTAGGCCCTATCAAAGTTTTGCTGGGGGCCCCACGATTTGTAGTTACGCCCCTGGCTGCTGGTGCTCTATACATAAGCAGACTCCATGAATTACATTTTACTAATAAAAGGGCAAGGTGTATGCGATGAATATAAATTGTGATATCATATAGGTCACTCATAGAAGCCAGCATATCATTAAATGTAACATGACATTTATTTTATCATTTTTTATGTGCATCTCCATATTTCTATTGTCTCATTTTATTACTCATTTGTATTGTTCATGTATATTTGTTAGTGTTTACATGGTTCTTCATCTGTTGTGTGGTATCCAGTCCCTAGACTTTCTCTGGTGTCACATTACTTCCATGTATGGCAGTTTTGTCTGCCTGCCACAATTTTGACCTGAAAGGGGCAACTCCAACTTCAGCTGTACTTCTGACTAACAGATTTCAAAGATAACTATACTTGCTCATGCTGGCACAGTTATCTGCCCTAACCGCCCCCACCCTCTACCCTTCCAAACTGCCTCAAAATACTACGTTTTATCCCCTTCCTGTAGTGTCTGGATATAGAGTTCTGGCCATTATGGCTTATTTCACTTCCAATACATGTTTGCAGGTGTAAGCAACAGTAATGTCATCTCCTAACTAGCTAAAGAGATAGTAAGTGGACAGAGGTCAAGCTTTCTGCTGTAGACTGTCATGCTCCAGACATAGACTGCCCCTAGGGGCACTAGGTTGCAGTGCTCTAATCTCTGTGGACATCCTAAATAGGAGGAGGTCCTGTGCACTTTGCAGGGAAAATGGATAAGTGCACTTCCATTCATAGTAATGCTTCCAGGTACACTTGTGCATGAATGGAAATGTATTTCCAAGTATAATCATAGATGTCCCCAGCGTAAGGTGTGATCTGATTTGGGCCGGTTCAGACAGACTTCTTCCACCGTCTCATTCGGGCGCTTGTGCGGGCTTTCAGCGGCTATTGGCGTTTTTCGTCCCCACAGGGCGGCCTGAAGACGTGGAGGTTAATCGACCTTGGAAGCCGCACGCAGGATCAGAACGCCACGTTCGCGTAAATGACAGTAAACGGGCGATATAAATGCTCCCATTCACTTGAATGGGAGCGTTGTATCAGATGCCCGTGGTAATCGCCGCCAAGCGTCCATTTGTACCGGCCCTAATAGATAAATGCAACAGTCATCGGTAGTGACAGCAGTAATCCATAGCTGCTTGCTGTGTAGTCATTCACAACAGCACAGATAGTAACACGCAAGCCTTCCTGACTGTTGGCTGGACCTGCTGGAAGGAATTGCCAAGCAGACATAGCAGGAAATTCATGGTAGGTGTACGGCCTGATCCCCATTTTCCCCCCATAGACATATGTAGGGGATGCCTGATCCACTAGAAATGAGGAGGAATGCTCAACTAACCTGCAAGTCTCAGAAAGTGGATGTTGCATTAATAAAGATAAGCCACTAGATGTTGAAAATTAGCCAACCTCTGGCTAACTGGCAGCAGTGGCAGCAGTGGAGTAGTAATTTACGTTAGGAGAATTTTCCACTCATCCCTTTAGATATTTGTTTTTCCCCCCTAATCTCAAGCCAAGCTTGGCTGTCCATAGCCATGCTGCTGGTTGTAGTGCCTATACAGCCAACTGCACAAACATGTCTTCCTAGTTTATAGGTAGGCTGCTGTTAAATTCTGAGTATTGCCACCACACAGTTCACTATGCAGGAGGTTTCTGTCTAGCATAGTGAATAGGCAAGATTCCCTAATGTTTGACACTTTACTGAAATATCAAGAACAGGAGGCCTCTGAACCCCCCCTCCTTCTGTGAAGCGTCAGTGAGGAAGAAAGTACTTGCAGGGTAACATGAATTCATATTATCTCTGTGGTCTTCGGAGCCACAAAGCCACACATCACTAGAGATTTTTCTTTCTAGATTTATGATCTTTTATACAGGTAATACTCGAAAAAAAGTTATTTTATTTCAGTAATTCAACTTAAAGGGTGAAACTAATATAATGAAATAGGAACCATTTGCGGGCGTTGTGGAATAATTAGCTGATTAGAGTCTGACACTTTGAGGCTAGAGTATTGAACCTTCTCACAATATTCTAATGGTCTGAGATTTTGATTTGGGGTTTTCGTAAGCTGTAAGCCATATTCATCACAATCATAACAAATAAAGTAGACTTGAAGAAAGGAAAAGGAGGCACCGCTTCTTTAAAATTCCTTTATTCCGGTGGGGGAAGTAGCAGGTACAAAGCAGTGGGGGTAAAAAAGGCCTGACAGCGTTTTCGCTGGTTTAAACCAGCTTCTTCAGAGGCAGAGTGTACACTCTGCCTCTGAAGAAGCTGGTTTAAACCAGCGAAACAGCTGTCAGGCCTTTTTTACCCCCACTGCTTTGTACCTGCTACTTCCCCCACCGAAATAAAGGAATTTTAAAGAAGCGGTGCCTCCTTTTCCTTTCTTCAAGTCTACTGGATGCAACAAACTTGTGGATGAGCACGCTCCTTCTTCCGGGTCCGGTGTGTCTGCCCTGCTGCGTTTGGTGCCAGGTACTGTTCTTTTTCTTCTCAAAATTATAACAAATAAAGGTTTGAAATATCTCGCATTGCATGTCTATTTCATATATTAGTTTCATCTTTTAAGTTGAGTTACTGGAATAAATGAACTTCTGCACAATATTCTAATTTTTCAAGTTTCACCTGTATTTTTAATAATGTGGGCTTTTTTAGATAGCTTGAGAAGCCATTAATTTTGAATTAACTGCATTAGTGGAAAAATGACTATCTTAAAATAAATGTGTGGTCATATACTGTAGGCTAAAGGCGCATACACACGCCTGATTCCTGCAAACGACAAGTTATCAGACCCGCCCGCGGGGCAGCCATTCTGCCGACAGTTTGCCAGTGTGTACAGTCTGTCGGCACGCTGATGATGCCAATCGGATCAGTCAAAATCAGCCTCATCAGCCTGCCGACAGACTGTACACACGGGGAAACTGTCGGCAGAACGGCTGCCCCGCGGGCGGGTCTGACAACCCGTCGTTTGCAGGAATCAGGCGTGTGCCTTAAGTCCCTAACATAAAGTAGAGCTATTATGTAGAGCTACCCTTCAATTATATCTTTAGACTGAAACTCTGCCGTTTTGGTAAGAAGTTCATCTAATCTATCCAAAATGGGGTTTTCAGGTTTTAGTTGGATACAAAACCAACAGAATTACTTCCTGGTTACTAAATTATCTTAACATTTTTCGATAATGGCCAGGCTATGGACTACCAAAACTATTCTTTATTTCTCCTTTAGCCCTTTAAATAGAATCCAGAAGAGGAATCCGCACACCACTGCTCAGTCACACTCATGCTAGAGCTTTATGGCTTGGTTACCATGCAGCCGGAACCGAGATCATCAGCAGTGTCCCTTACATCAGGGTCGCTCAACTCAGTTCTCTGGTGCCAACAACAGTGCATGTTTTGCAGAAAACCACAAACATTCACAGAGTTCAACTACCTCTTTGAATTTCCACAATACATGCACTGTTGGGGGGATGGAAGGACTTAGGCCTCTTGCACACTGCAAGCAAATCAGATTCCGATTCCGCTTTTTAATCAGTTTTTACCTCCGATTCAGATTCAGATTTGCAGTGTGCAGGGAGCAAACTGCAAATCTGAATCTGAATCGGAAGTAAAAACAGATTAAAAAGCGGAATCTGAATCTGAATTGCTTGCAGTGTGCAAGAAGCCTAATGGTGTGTACACACTTGAAAGATAAATGAAAGATATTAGACCAATTTTACCCCCTTCCATGTAGTATGAGAGCCATACTCTACACAGTCTATTCTATTGAGCTGAACTCCCCATCAGATAAAAATCTTTGCAAGATGCTGCACACAAAGATGCTGTACACATTCAACAGATCAGTATCTGCAAAAGATCTGTTCCTGCAAAATGCATTCATAGTCTATATCTGCAGAGCCTCATACACACCTTGTTTAACAGACTTCATCTGCAGATCAGACAATCCTCTGCAGATCTGAAAATCCATCCTGGTGGATCTGATCTGCAGATGATTGATCTGCAGATGAATGTCTGTTAAACAAGGTGTGTATAAGGATCTGCAGCTATCATAGACTATGAATGCATTTTGCAGGAACGGATCTTTTGTAGGAACAGATCTTTTGCAGATACTGATCTTTTGAATGTGTACAGCATCTTTGTGTGCAGCATCTTGCAAAGATTTTTATCTGATGGGGAGTTCAGCTCCATAGAATAGACTGTGTAGAGTATATGGCTCTCATACTACATGGAAGGGGGTAAAATTGGTCTGTGATCTTTCATTTATCTTTCAAGTGTGTATGTAGCATAAGTTGAGACACCCTGGCCTAGATGTAGGCATGATTGAGAGTGGCTAATGTTGTTGCAAATTGCACGCAGATTAAAACTTGGGCTATCCAAATTCTCAGTAACTTAAGTTGGTTTGTCTACTTCCAAGCTACATGTGGTTTGCAAAGCCATTTGCATTGACCTACTGTGTATCATTAGATATTTCTACTTAGCTGTATTAGAAGGCAAGGAATGATCCAACCCTCCCTAATTGCCAACATAGAATTGTATCTGAACACAGAGCAGTAAGAGGCAGGCTCTAGAACTAATGTAGAAATTCAAGAAAAACCGAAATTATTTATTTTCTACTAGTGCATTCTGTTTAAAGGACAACTGAAGTGCGAAGAATATGGAGGCTGCCGTATTTAGTTCCTTTTAAACAATACCAGTTGCCTGGCAGCCCCGCTGATCTATTTGACCGCAGTGGTGTCTGAATAACACCAGAAACAAGCATGCAGCTAATCTTTTCAGATCTGACAATAATGTCAGAAACCCCCGACCTGCTGCATGCTTGTTCAGAGTCTATGGC
Source organism: Hyperolius riggenbachi (assembly GCF_040937935.1). NCBI lineage: Eukaryota > Metazoa > Chordata > Amphibia > Anura > Hyperoliidae > Hyperolius > Hyperolius riggenbachi. Next base: position 43,194,951 of record NC_090655.1, read on the forward strand.
TAAAAGTATTATAGGCAGATGTTTAGCAGGGCTGCCAGGCAACTGGTATTGCTTAAAATGTAATAAATATGGCAGCCTCCATATCTCTCTCACTACAGTTGTCCTTTAATGTTTTTTTCTATTTCTAGGAAAGGATCAGTAAGCTGCAAATGATTCTAAGTTGATGTAAAATGAATTTTAATTTCCTGAAAATGTATGCATCTTGAAAGTGGGGCAAATGCAGTTCCTGCAGCGACGCTTGGTCCATTTGCAAGCTGCGTAAATGTGTTTAAAATTGCCGTAAAATTGGCACAAAACTACTTTTTCATCTCATTGACAATCCCTAGTTGTTTCATCGTCCAGCAGACATTATCTACCGGTACATATTCATTTATTTGGAATTGGCCACAACGTAGTATAGTATCCCTCTATTGATAATGAACTTAAAAAGAACTCCCAAACTGATTATGATTAATGGTGTTAGCCTATACATATAAATGTGTCTCTTAAAGAGAATCTGTACTGTAAAATTCTTACAATAAAAAGCATACAATTCTATTCATTATGTTCTCCTGGGCCCCCTGTGCTGTTTCTGCCACTCCCTGCTGCGATCCTGGCTTGTAATTGCCAGTTTTAGGCAGTGTTTACAAACAAAAAACACATACGGTGCAAAGTGTTTGCACGCCTGTGAAAAGCCCTTTATCACGCCTAAGCTCAGTTTAGGCGTGATAAAATGAAACTCGCGCGAAATTCCCGCGCGCAAAGTTTTGTGTGCGCAATTGCGCGGCGCACGATGCAGTGCATGCGATGCGCCCATTAAACCCTATGGGCGTTGCGCGCGGAATTGCGTGGTTGCGCGCGATAACCAGCACAAAGCGGTGCTAACTCAGCGGTGCAAAGGTTATCACGCCTAAAGTCTTTTAGGCGTGATAACTAAGTTATCACCGCTTTGTGAATCAGGCCCATAGCAAGTGAGTAGCTCAGTGTGTGAGTCATACAGAGTGCGCAGGGGGCCTGGAGAGGGTGTGTATAGCTTCTATCCAATCACAAGCAGCACAGCACATTCCAGCCAGACTACCTGAGCCCGAAAGACCCGACAGAGGAGAGAAGATTAGATCATATAACAGAGATAACACAGCCACTGTGCAACTAGGAAAGGCTGCAGTTAGACAGAGCACATTAGAACAGGTATAGGAACTTATAGGATAGAAGAAATAAGGATGACAATTTTGTTACAGAGTCTCTTTAGTGTTCCCCCCCCCCCCCCCCCCCCAGCCTACACCGTTCTGACACTGCAGCTGTCCATGGCAGGCTTTGCTGCTCCATATTAATTGTTATTTATAGAGTGCTTTGGGGGCCCCACAGCTCCTATGCTACTGCTGATTGGGATATTTAAGGGGCCCCTGTTAGCCTCGAGGCTCCCCTCCCTTGGCCTGCTGTTTACCTATGGGAAATGTCTGACATTCAAAGTACTGTCTGTCTTTGTGTCTCCCTGTAACCCAGTAACCCTTGCTAAATGTGTCCCTTATAATGTGCTTGATGATCACAGCAGCCCCAGCATACACTGAGCACAGGACCAGAGCTCACAGAGTCTGAAAAGAGTTATGTGGTAAGAGATGCGATGGATATAGATGGGTCACTGGTACCCAGGTTTGACTTCTGTCTGTGTTAACGTGTGTCTTCTGTTTCTCAGTACAAACCATGTACTCTCTCTTGCTACGCCTGCACTCTGACTCCTAACCTAATGCATGACAGAGCAAAGCTCACCGACATTTCGTTGCTAGAATGAGAGCATTGTCTAACAGCAACATGCTAACTGCATCAGGCTCTACGCTGCCGTGTCTTGTGTATATCTGTACTAAATTCTACCTTCTTCTGTATCTTGCCTGTCTCTCTCCATGCTTACCCCTGGGACACTCCTACCTACTCTTCACTCCGTGGATTTAACGGGACCTCCACCTCTGTTGTGCACTGGACTTACTTGATGCACTCTGGAATGCCACCATCACTTCCTGTCTGTCTCTCTCTTGTTGAGTGCAGGAAGCGGTCTGCAATGAGATAATAAGCATTGCAGAGAAATCAGTCCGTTACTGCAGTACTATCTCTCATCCCTTTGACTATCGACACAAAGTGTCTTCCTATGACAATAAACAATGTTTAATCATTTCCCAGCAACCTCAAGCACAACAGAGAAGAGAAAGCATAGAGAGGAGTCAGACGCCACAAGACACGTAAGTGACCGACGCAATACTTTTCTCCTTTCTCCCCACAGCACCCCCTAGTGTCGGGGAATGGGCATCCCATGGCAGTCCCGTTATAGCCATTCTATATCCTTGAATGTCCACATACAAAAGATAGACAAAGGCTGACCATTATTTTCCACACTGAAGTGATGCATTGATAATCTGCTCTGCCAGGTATTTTAATTGGAATAGGAAAGGAAACAAACTTGCGCTCAACAATACAGAACTGGCCCTTTAATAATGCACTATAGTATCGATGCAGCTCTCTTAAACTGGGTGGTGCCAGTAACTATTAAGAACAAGGAGGGGGAGAGAGAGCGCTCCGAAAGTGCATTAAACTTTAGAGTAATAATCAAACACTTTAAAAGTTTCACTTACGATTTGTACATATGTGCTGCACTTTGCTTAAAAACCCTCAGCAGGTCTCCTCAAACTCGCACAGCCTGGCCAGGGCTGGTGATGTTGATGGAACGTTAGGGAGAGCGTCCGTCTGGTGCCGAAACCGGTAGTGACGTCAGACGGCATTCTGTGCGCCGCTCCCTGCCAGACGGACGCTCTCACTAACGTTCCATTTTAATTTAAATTATCGTAAGAGAACAGAGACGCCAGCAGGATAAAAGGTAATAAAAATGTTTAAAATTTGCTGGGAGGCAGTGGTGGACTTACCTCCGGAAAGCAGACTCAAAATACTGTCTGAATTAAACAAATACATTTATTATTGGTACCCCAAAAGATGCAACGCGTTTCGCAGGCACAGCCTGCTTCATCAGGCAATAAGATAGGGGAAAAACAGTAGCTCGTCAGTAGCACGAATAACACCACCTGTTTGACATCTGTATGGGCATTGATTGACTATGGGAGAATTTTTCTTCTCCGGTAAACAGAGTATTGGTTTGTTTGATCTGAACATACTCGAAAATGATCTTTGTATGAGCTTTTTGAAGTGAAACTCATGCCGGACCTTTTTTCTAGTTTTTGATAGAACCAGAAAGAGTTTCATTCTTTTTCCCTGCCTTTGTCTTGGCGGGGTATATGTCCTTTACCATACTTGCTCTTGAAGTGTCACCTAGGGCTCAGGGGCATAACTATAAAACATGGGGGCCTCCAGCAATTCTTTGATGGCCCCTCCAATGTTTACACCCTTTCCCTTGCCTACCCCTGGTGACCCTCACAGCCTAGGGGCCCTTCTTACAAGGGTTATAAAACTAACCAGTAGGATGGACCCCTTTCACAGAGGGAGTGAAGTAGTAGTTGCGGCCCCCTTACAGCTCTGGACCCCCCTGCAGTTGCAGGAATTGCTCCCCTGTAGTTACGCCTCTGCTAGGGCTCTATAGCACCCTGCTATTTGTGTTCCTCCTCCATTCCTTTTAATGGACCACAAGGAGCAGGTACTCATGTCATTGGCTGCCCAATGGCAATCCAGACAGCAGTATAAACTTTGCAGAGCTTGTAGTCCCTTCCCACATTATACAAAGCTTAACGCAATGTTTTGGCTTGTGTTACACTTTTTATGCAGAACTAAAGCTTGGTACTTGCATCCAATTTTGATAGGTCAATGACTGGCCAATTTTGCCACCGCCATGTAAAATGAGGACCAACAGATTTTGAATACTATGCACAGACTGTGCTGGTCCTACTGCATGTAGGTGATACAATTGGCCAATCATTTGTTAGTCAAAATTGGATGGGTATAGAAGGCTTACGTTCGGTTAGAAAGGCTGCACACAGCAAATCCCTGTATCCCAATACTAGTAATGCTTAAAATCGTATATTAATAATATATGAAGAGATGCGTGGCACCAGAATAATTTGTTCACTCATTAAAAAAAATTACTTTAAAAAAAAATAGGAGGAGGGATAGCTGTAGACTTACCTCTGCTGTAGATAAAATACCCAATACAGCTCAATATATCTTCATAACATTTATTGCACAGAAAGAAGGTTAAGAAAACTCATTTCGCAGGTATTACCTGCTTCCTCAGGTCAATAAAATCCTAATAGCTGAGATGATAGAGACGCGAGCACCTCAAAGTCTCACATTTCTATCGCAGAGTCTCTTTTTTTTTTTTTGCTTACTAATTTTATTATTAGGCACCTCCACCCACCAGTACTATTACTGAAGGTGTGTAAGGCCTTTAAACATTTGGATTACCAAAGGTCACTTTACACACATAAGTCTGATGTCATTATTGAGCTCTTTTCATTGTGTAGGGTTTGCACTAACAGGAACTCCACTTAAGATTACACGCTTCAGCTGTGACCTCACAATTGGAAGCATACAAGTAGAAATGACCTTAGTGACTCCTCTTATTTCATTCATTTGAGTGATATTTTCTCTGGGAAGTCTGCTGTGTACATTATCTGTGTCAGATATCTCATATTTCCACTCCCAAGGCATGATGTCAGCCTGTACGATATATCCATTGACCTAGTGTGTGTGTTCTATAGGAAATGCCTCTGGAAGCAGTCATTATGTCATGGCTTTTCTTAGCTTAATATTTTCCATGAGCTCTATAGGCACAGCAGGAATGCATGTCAGTGATCTGGAGAGATTAGAGGAGAGACTGCCGGCAAATGTCACATTCACACAGCTGCCCCACGGAAGTCAAGATTAGGGCTGTATGGACATGCAAGCCTTTATCACAACGTGTCAAAGCTATCCAGTGTCATGGGCTGCTATTTGTGGCATCCCTGCATTGTATCACTTGATGACATTCAATACATCTGTACTGTAATAGCGAGGCTAAAAATCACCCATCTTTGTAGAATCCATGCCGGCCATTACTTAGTGGTGATGTAAGCTACAGAATAGCGTTCAGCCACATTGGATGATGCACAGTTGTGGAACAGTAAGGGCCTATACACACTGGCTGCTTTTTTTTTAAATCGCGTTTTCTAAACTGCAAGGTTTTTTGAAAAATCATGAAAATCGTGATGACCTGTACACAGTGGTGCGATGCTTTTTAGAAAAACACTTTTGCAGTGACTGGTGCACTTTTTAAGCACTGTGTTTAAAAAAAAACATATGAAAAAACGCAATGCATGCAATTTTCATTGCGTTTTATTTTTTAGGTAAACAATCAGGAAACCAGGAAGAGATTGCCTCGGCAAAATTGCATCGTAAACGCACAAAAATCTCAAGTAGAATTTTGATTAAAAACGCAATCGCATCACACTGCGTTTGCAATTGGTCTTGGCGATTTTCAGTGTGTGCAGGCCCTCTGGGTCCATTTCCACTAGGAAACGCGATTCAGATTGCGCTGCGAACTGATTGCGTTTCCTCCTATTTCCACTACCGTGATGTCACCATGATGTGGTGTACGGTGCGATTGCTGTGCACTTGTGATTTCTGACAGGAGGAAAAAAAACCTTGATTTTGAACTGCCAAATCACAGGAAACATTACATAGCAGAGTGAATGCTATGTGGTTTTCCTTTGCTGCTATAGATTGTATAGGAGCACAAATGCAGCAAAATGCAACAGGCCAGCAATTGCAATTAAGGAAAAAACAAGTCACTCTAGTGGTAAAACAGCACCGCGAATTACATGTTAATTGTGGCGCTGTTGTGATCCGCAAAATGCTAGTGATCCGATTTTCAGATAAAATCAAAACTGGAAAAGAGCCCTATAGCTGTGTGCTTTATGCTGACCGCATCCTGCAATCCTGCTGACCACATAGGCTTCCATTACTTGAGCTTTGTAAAGGGGAAAAACTACAAATCAGTTTTGATTTCATGGGGTCTCACGTTGTTCACACCCCGTTTTCCTGTGCTGACACCCCACTCTGGCAGCCAGGAGACCCATCTGCCAGGAGTCATAACAAATGTGGCCACCAGGGGTCCTTCACCTGTAACAAGTGTGGCCTCTACAAAACTTGTTCTTGATGGGCGGCCCCATTATTGAAAAGGAAGTCGGTAACCAGATGGAGTCCTGCACTTCCCTAGCCCCTCCCCCAGCTGCAGGAGCTGCTTCCCTTATTTTTATTGTAAGGGCAATGGTGTAACTATAAGGATAAAAGCAGGGGAGTTGTAACTACAACTCATGGGGCCCCTCAGCAAAACTTTGATGAGGCCGCTTACTGTTCACAACCTTTCCTTTGCCTCTTTTTGGTGACCCTCACAGCCTGGGGCCCATTTTACAAGGCTGATGAAACAAATGTGACCGTCAGGATCTTCACACCCATAACAAGTGTAGCCACAAACACACCTGCTCTGCAGTATCAGAGAAAGGGAAGGTTAGTAGGTGAGGCCTCCACACACCTGTGGGCCCCCCTGTAGTCGCAGGGGCTGCTGCCCCCTCGTTATGCCCCTGGATAAAAGCGCAAAAAAAGACTGCATAAACCACCCATATGGCAGCAGCACTGCAGATACATTTTCTACGAATGTGGTTTTGTTTTAAAAGCACACCTGAAATGAGAGCATTTTGGAGGCAGTCCTATTTATTTCTTTTGGATGTAATGTGGGATCATTGGTAATGGCCTCCTCATATATGTTAAATATTCAAATTCTCTAAAATGTGCTTCCCTCCTCATTTAATACCTTCTAAGGTAATGTAGCCTCTCCCCTCATCTCTAAGGCCTGGTGCACACCGAGCGGTTTTGGTAGCGTTTTCCAAACCGCTTCCGCCTGTGATAACGCTTGGCTAATGTATTTCAATGGGATGATGCACATCAGCGGTTTGAGGTTTTTAGCAAACTGCAAACGTGGGTCCTGCAGCACTTTTGCGGTTTGCAGAAGCGTTTCTGCCTCAATGTAAAGTATAGCAAAAGCTCAAACCGCTCTGGAAAACGCTGGATCAGAGCGAATTTCCAGATGTTTTTGTTACAGAAGCTGTTCAGTAACAGCTTTTACTGTAACAATATTTGTAATCTGCTACACAAAAACGCTCCAAAAAACGCTAGGCATGTTTAGAAAATGTCTATAAACATAAAAAATCGCTCTGAAATCTGCTCCAAAAACCTCTAGCGTTTTGAGGATCTGCTAGCGGTTTTGGTGTGCACTGGGCCTAACTGCTGCGACGCTCCTGGTTCCAGGATCCTAATCCCCCCCGTTTGCACTTAATCAGTTGGTGTGCGTTAGTATGCGTTAGTACGCGTTGGTACGCGCTTTTTCCATAGCAGTGCATTGGGAGGAAGATTTCAGTTAAAATCGCGTTAAGTGTAAAAGAGGCCATAGGAAAACATGGGCTTTACTTTGAAAATCAGTTTTCTTTCAGTTATAACTGAGAGCAACTGATTAAGTGTAAAAGGGCCCTAAGTGCTCACACTTAAAAAAACAGCCTTCACTTTTTGCAGCTCCCAGCTGCTCTGCTACATCCGCTCTGTACGGCTCCTGATGTGTGCATGTGACCCGATGTGGGTCAGCTGACATGCCGTGAGCCGTACGAGGATGCAGCAGAGCAGCCAGCAGCTGCAGACATGAAGAGGACCAGTGCCTGGAGGGTCTGTCAATTGTTTCTGCTGCATGCTGCTCTGCATAATCAGAGAGAAATGTTCCCCCCTAGTTCCAGTTAACCGAATCTTTACTGTAACTGACTAGCTTGTCAGTCGAATCCTATCCACTGGAAGCGCCCGTGACCAGGCATGAGCACATTTGAACTGGGCATACGTGAGTTCCAAATTGCGCAAGCTCTGTAAAAGGAAGTGCTCATGTATGAAAGAAAGCACTAAGCATGCATGGTGCGGAACTTGAGCATGCACAGTCCAGATCTGCTTTTTCACAACCTGGGGACCCTGAAGACCAGGAACAGCAGGAAACCTTTCAGAAGGAGGTGCTCTGGCCCACCAGAATTTAAATTTTTAAAGTTTTGGCTCACTTCAGGTGAGCTTCAAAAATGGCATGATTAAAACTTGTGTGCAGGATTCTTCCTGTCAATTGAAATAATGAAGTTTATAGAACTGAGGTCTGTTGATTGACCAATGACAAGAATGGCTTCCTTGCTTTTCAGGTTTAGCTATCAAGCGTTGTACAGCTACATGCCACAAAATGAGGATGAGCTGGAGCTCAGGGAAGGGGATGTGGTGGATGTTATGGAGAAATGTGACGATGGCTGGTTTGTAGGTAAGCATGTTCACCTCAATACAACCTGTGCTTCACATGATCCCATTGTTGGTTTTTCTCTACTGAAATGAGCAGTGAGATGCAAATAATCTTCTCCTAACATTCAAATTTCATGGAAATAATATGCAGCTTGAACTTGAACCAATAAATATTAACAGGAAGTTATTCTGATTGGTCCAATGTCAAGCTGCATAACATTTACATGAAATTTGAATGTTAGGAGAAATGATTTGTAACTCATTTGCACCTCAGTGCCCTCCTCAAACATGGGAACATTTCATTATCATACATGATAAATACACTGCTGAGATGGGCATAATGCAATCTATGGATTCCACATATACTTAAAGTGAGTTTGAAGCAAAAAAAAAAAAAAGATAGAGAGAGATATTTGCCCAAGAAGAGGGAAGGCTCTGGGTCCTATACAGCCTTCCTGTTTCTCTCCTGGTCCCCTTGTTCCAATGCTGGCTCCCCGGGAGCAGTCTTCAACCGATGGGTTGAAGACTGCTCTCTGACGGTGTGCTCCTGTCGCTCTGTATTGCACATGCGAAGCTCCGTATTGCGCATGCGTTAGTGCTTTCTTGAGCACTCGTGCATGTACAGGACAGAGTCGCCCGTCTTCGGGAGCACTCGGGCTCCCGAAGTCCTCCAAAGCCTCCTGCAGCTGGAGATTTGAACTGAGGAGCCAGCATTGGAACGAGGGAACAATGAGTGGAACGGGAAAGCTCTATAGGACCCAGAGCTTTCCCTCTCCATAGGTATGTTTGTTTTATTATTTTCACTTCAGACTCCCTTTTTAGAAAAGCAGCCAATGACATTAAGTTCTGAGTTGATGCAGCACATTCTGTAAGAAAATGTATGAACGGGCCTATCGAATTCTACGTCATATGGATTTTATGTGTTCCATTTCCAAGCAGCATACTAAATTTACATAATTCTGCATCAGCTTGCAGCTATTTGAATCTCATTGACCACCCCTACCTAAGAGCTTACTGCGGCAGCCATGTAGGAACCTATTAAATTTAGAGATAAGTGAATAATTGTTTTTTGAAGTGGAAATTTATTGAAAACTGAAGGTCCAAATGTTTAGCTATGTCACACTGCAAGTAAAACCTAGTAATTTAAAAAGATGGTTGTTGTTTTTTTAAAACAGTGCTGGACAGGAAGTACTGATGTTTTGAATGTGTACAGCATCTGTGTGTGCAGCATCTTGCAAAGATTTTTATCTGATGGGGAGTTCAGCTCCATAGAATAGACTGTGTAGAGTATGGCTCTCATACTACATGGAAGGTGGTAAAATTGGTCTAAGATCTTTCATTAATCTTTCAAGTGTGTACACACCATTGGGGAGAGTGGCGTAAGGCTATATAAACATAGACCAGGCTAATGCCTCTGATGTACTTTTCCCTCCTGCTCTTCTCCCTTCCAGCTGCTCTGTGTTAAGCTGACAATGGAGTTCAGAGGCCACTAGGGCCACATGGTGATCACATTAACATCCAACTATTCACCCCTTGGCCAAGGTGTAGTGTCCCACCCAACCACCTACCCCCAATGGCAAGTATTATTGGTTTTTGTTTCGCCTGGTGAGGTTGTAGGCTCATGGGACGAGAGGGGTGACACAGAGTTTCCACAACAGGTAACACCAAGCCTAGTGACGCCTCTGCTCAGTAACATCGGGGCAGCAGTGCAACGATATGTGCACGTTCAGTAGACCACCCTTGGAACATTAGGGAGTTTTGTCCAAGGACTCCATACTTAATAGCTAACTGGCTCCAACCAGGATTTAAACCCGTATGTTAAAGGGGAACTGAAGAGAGAGGTATATGGAGGCTGTCATGTTTATTTCCTTTTAGACAATACCAGTTGCCTGGCAGCCCTGCTGTTCCTCTGCCTCTAATACTATTAGCCATAGCCCCTGAACAAGCATGCAGCAGATCAGGTGTTTCAGTGGTTCAGACTTATAAGTCTGATCTGACAAGACTAGCTGCATGCTTTTTTCTGGTTTTAATCAGATACTACTGCAGAGAAATAGACCAGCAGGGCTGCCAGGCAACTGGTATTGATTAAAAGGAAATAAACATGACCGCCTCCATATACCTCTCTCTTCAGTTCCCCTTTAAAGGTGGTGTTCTTTACCAGTGCCCTCAATAGAGACTGGAAAATCCTGGTTTATTCCATGGAGCTTGCTGGGGGCTGGAAAATGTCACTGGCAGTCATGATGAAATCTCCCAAACAAGAACCCTGTAATAACAAATGTAAAAAATGCTCAACCATACCTTTTTATATATGCATCTAACAGGACATTACTTTAAATGAATTGTGCATGAAAGTGTTTTGTAAAAAAAAAAAAAAAATTACAGCTTTAAAAAAAAAAAAGGGAAAATACTTAGAGACTCTTTATTTAAAAAAAGTCCCCTGGAGGTACTCACCTCGGGAGGGGGAAGCCTCAGGGTCCTGATAAGGCTTCCCCCATCCCTGTAGCTGCAGGGAATCCAGCGGTGACTCCCTCGAATCCTCCCCTGACAAGCCTGACAAGGCTTCATTTATTTACCTCTCCGGGATCCAGCGCAGGCGCAGTAGCGGTTCTTCATTTGGGCTAGGCAGAAATAGCCGAGCCCGATTGTATCTGCTCTACTGTGCAGGCGCAAAAGCACTCGCGCTGTAGAGTGGATCGATTGAGTTCGGCCATTTCTGCCTTAACCCGAAGGAAGAGCGGCTAGTGCGCCTGCGCAGGATCGTGCAAGGTAAGTATTTACATCGCCGCACTTCGGGGGGCTGCAGCAGGAGATTGCCGGGACACTGGAAGATGGGGGAAGCCTCATTAGGATCCAGAGGCTTCCCCCTCCCGAGGTAAGTACCCCCCGGGGACCTTTTTCTGAATACAGAGTCTCTTTAAAATGTATAGGTCCTCACTTCTCCTTGGGGACCTACAGCTACCCACTCACTCACAGTCAGTCTGCAACACACCTCCTTTAGTCACATGCACATGTTGAGGAGGATCGGATTGGTGTGTCTACTGAAACCACACCTCCCTGCTAACTGTTAGCTTCTAATAGCTATCAGCCTCTGCAAAGGCGATCTGGCTCCAGAATGACTGATCAAATGCCCTTTTCTCCTGATGTAATTTTGCTTTCTCTTTTTTTTTGCCTTTATTTTGTCACAGGTACATCAAGAAGAACAAAGCTATTCGGCACGTTTCCAGGCAACTATGTCAAGCCATTGTATTACTAAACACAATACAGCACACGGCTGCAAAAATATTAAGCTATACGTATGGTATTATGCTATGTGAAGGCATTTGCTGAATGTATTAACTAAGGTTCTACGAAAAAAAAAAGGTTTACAAGTGTCAGTACTGTTCAAATCTATCGTTCTAATCTAAAACGATGAAGAGATGTTCCCTCTAGTCAACACTTTATTATTAAGTTGCCTTAATGTACTTTTCTTTTGAAGAGAAATCTATAATTTCACCCACACATTTTAAAGTATACCCATGTCCTGCATTTGGGGAAGCCATTTTGTGAGGAAGTGTGGTATGTACAACCACAGGAAGGACCTACTGCTGCAGTGAACTCTGGGAAACCGTGCAGAGATGGCCATACAAGTCTATGAGGAAGTGGAGTGTAATGGGCAGCTTTTCAATTCTGCAGTCAGAAATCGAAAGGAAGGTCAAGTGTCTAATTTAACCCGCACAAAATGGCTACAGTCATACTGTACAGGGCTTTTTATCAAGAGAGGTGCGCAGAAACGAAAGCAAAATTAGAGCAATTACCCACAGCAGCAAATCCGGTTTTAGCCGTTAGTACAAGGAGTTGATTTGGTTGTTGTGTGCAATTGCTGCATTTGCGCCCCAGTTTTGTGTCTTGGTAAATCTGCTCATGTACGTTGATTAAAGTGTGCACTCATGAAACATTTGGGGCTAAGTCAAAAAGGAAAATGAATATTTTTTATTTTTCTACTGTTACCTTTTTGTGCTTAAAATTCCACAATGCCACCAAATAATGGTGTGATTTTCAGTCGATATATACAACACACAATCTATACTTGCTTATTTATTTAAAAAGGATGCAACCCCCAGGATCCTTTGCGGAAGGTTAGACCTGACCAATTTAGAGGCCTGCAGTAGATGAATTAACAAGGATATCACCAGTGTACAGTATGTACGGATGCTGCACAGTGAAGGACGTCTATTTTGTACCTGCTGTGATTTGTTTTTTAACTTGGGGGTTTTTACAATAGTGGTGTGTGAGGGACACGTGCTATGCTGCTTCTCTTCTCACTGGCATGGCTGGAGAGGTTACACAAGAAGGCCTAAAACACATTACAATGTAAAACAGGAATACAGTAATGCATAATTAAAGGGTAATAAGAAGTAAGCATGGTAGGGATGCATAACACTAAATAGATTCATGGATTGTGAGATGCCAATATCCTGGGTGAAGGTTTTTGATTTAATGAAAATCTGTAGCCACTTTTTTAAAAAAAAATCACATACTTGCCTATAGAGAGGGGAGGTTCTGGATCCTACAGAGCCTCCCCTGTCCTCTCTCAGTACCATCGTTCCAGCTGTGTCCCCCATTCAAATGTGCCACCTCTGAGAGCCCTCAGAAGCCCACGTGTCCCCGAGAGCTTCCCAAGATGGGCAGCTCCATACTGTGCATGTAGAGTACAGAGGCGCCCGTCTTCGGAAGCACTCATGGATACGAGCGAGGGTTCCAGAGTGTTCCCCGAAGGTGTATTTCGACCAGGTGGTCGAATGTCTGGAACGGGGGGAGTCACACTGTTGGAACGAGGGGACTGGGAGAGGAGAGGGAAGGCTCTGTAGGATTCAGAGCCTTCTCTCTCCTTAGGTATCTGATTTTCTTTTTTAAATTTCACTTCAGTTTTACTTTAACAGGCTTTACACCCAGTCACCCAGAATGCACTTGGAAATAAAGTTACCTCAATGCAGTTGGAAGCTATGAATGCCTTTTGTCGTGATAATTCTTAGGCAGAGTGATTGGAGGGGGTGTTTTTGGACAAGTCAGAAGTTAGGTTAGCAGACAGCCATGCAGGGAGGTGAATGTGCAGCTCTGGATATTGGCATATTTATGAGAATAGGTGATATTTTTAGCATTCTGTTAAACCTGCTGTATTTAGAATGGTTGCACCTTTTTGTGGGAACAACTTTTGAGTTTGCCCGTGTTTCTTTGGAACATGTTCTAAGTAGAGAGGTGGCGAACGGTTCCCGAACCGTTCGCCGGCGAACATCTCTAAATCCATGGGCCTCTTACTACTTCCGGGTCGCAATGACCCGGAGTAGTACGCCTGCGCTGCCCGGCGGAGCGCGTCCGAGATCGCGCTCCCGTTGCCGGGCACTCTCTGCGCATGTGCGTGACGTCATGAGTGACATCACGCTCATGCGCAGAGAGTGCCCGGCAACAGGAGCGCGATCTAGGACGCGCTCCGCCGGGCAGCGCAGGCGTACTACTCCGGGTCATTGCGACCCGGAAGTAGTAAGAGGCCCAGAGATGTTCGCCAGGCGAACTGTTCGGCCCAACACTAGTTCTAAGTTGACCTTAAAGGGGTTTTCCAAGGCAAAGTGAATAAACTAAATGCAAAAATGTAACCTACATGCACATACCACTCGTAAATCTAGAGTGAATAGAGGTCCCCCCCCAACGTTCTTGATGTTGCATTAAGGATGCTTGATCACAAAAAAGCCGTCCTATTCTCTTTCTGTTATGCATGCTGGGAGGTTCCTTCCCATACTTCCTGTCTCTCCCCTCTCCATAGAACACAGCAGGCTGATTTGCAGATAGCTGACCAACCTGTCTCTACAGTTATCAATTGTTTTAGGTGAAAGTAATTGCAAGTGAGTAGTAGATTTGGGCAAAGTCAGGGTCATAATTGTCCTACACCTCTCCCCCTGGTTGAGATCTGTTGGTGGGCACCACCCCCTCCCTCCCATCGCCATCACGAGGTGGCGGGTCAGGGGGCCCAGCCCTGTACCTTATTATGCAGAGCATCTCCTCCACTTCCTGGTTAGTGACGTGCAGCCAGCCAATCACCATGCGGGAACTGAAGCCACATGACTATTGCCTGCATGTACTTGCAAACCAACCAGGACGTGGGGAAGGTGCTCTGCATAATAATGAATTGGACCACCTCCCGGGCCCCCCTACCACTGCAGTGGTGGCGGGGGCTATAGTTCACAACTGGGCAGAGCAGTAGTAGTAATCAGAAAACAGATGGCAAAAACATAATCAGCGCCTACATGTGTAATTGACCTTGGAATTGTCTACAAGATGGTGGCATTTCAGTGCACATTCCGGCAAGTCTATGGACAAATAACCAGACTGTAGGGTTGATGGAACTCCTATTTAAGCAGATGAGGATATTATTATGGAAAACCCCTTTAAATAAGTGAACAAAACATAAACATATCGGAATTGTACAATAACTAGCAAAATATGGTAAAAATAAACCTCAAGTCTTTCACAAGGCTATGGCGCTATGGTACACACCGATAAAATGTTTATGAGAAATACACTGTAAGTTTGCCTCTTGCAGTTCAAAACCAGATAAGAATGTTCTTTTGTCAGAATAAGGTATATTTAATAATGTAAGAAGACTATTTTTTGCCTATGCTTTTTTTACCACTTTACTAATTAAAGCTTTGATGGCATGACTAGCAATATGTTTTGATAAATATACATAATGATATAAATATATATATATATATTACATGCGTTCCTATTACTAAAGATTATTTTTTTGCCATGTACTGTACACAAGTACATTCAACAGAAGATTTCTAAGAGGTTTGCGACTGTAAATATGTATATTTGACTTTGTAAAGAAAATGTATGTTATCTTGTATAGAGAAAAAAAATTTATTTAAGTGGAACGAGGGAGATAAAAACTGTTTGGACAAAAGGAAAGTTTTTGTTTTTTTTGTTTATTTTTTGTTTTTTTTTAGTTTAATTTAAATGAAGGAGGTTTGTTATAACTTCACGAGAAGTGTTTAGCACAAGAATATCTATGTCATAGTTAACAGAATTACACTGTCCACCTACAATAAGAAAAAATGATATATACATTGTTTTTATTGCTATTTTAACCCAGCCGATGCATCCATGCCACAGTATTTAGACTTATGTTAAGAATTGGAAAAAGACTCAGTAACCATACATTAGCCATTGCCTATTTGACTATATAGTCGAGTACACGTAATAAGTCATTAATGACTGACCACTTTGCTCCTCACGTTAACATACGTTGTGTTGTTTTCTTATTGCAGTGCATTATATTTTGAATTATAATAAAAAGAAGCATTCAATAAGTGTTGGCTCTCCATGTTGTTTTATTTTTTTCATATATTTGTGTATTAAACAGAACAGTTGTAAACTGAAAGGATCACTGAACCCTATAAGACTCAAAAAGTTACATACTCGCCTAAGAAAAAGGAAGGCTATGGATCCCTTAGAGCAGTGGTCCTCAAACTACGGCCCACAGGCTGAATGCGGCCCTCCAAGGCTTTTTCACTGGGCCCCAAACACAAAATGTATAACTTATAGATGTGGCCCACTGCACCTTTAAAAATTGGCGACCCGCATATAGAATAGCAGTGCAGGCATCATCCATCTACATACTGTAGAAGCCAGCGAGCAGTCATTTGCTGGATTCCAATCCAATTCTGCATCAGGTGACACTGCGGTCCAACTGGACGGCAGGTTGTCACCTGGGTAGGCTTCACTGTCTGGTGCACAAAGATGTTTTTCGGGTGCCGCATGACTGAATGGCTGCTACTGGGAGTTCTCCTCAGGGCATGATCGGAATCGATACCTAGATCCAATGATTCAATCATTTTATGTATGTTTCAGCCCACCAGCAGTCTGAAGTATGTTGACCCCACTTTTGACCTAAACATTTTGGTGACCCCTGCCTTAGAGCCTTCTCGGTCCTCTTTGTCTCCTCGTTCCTTCACAGTCCCCCTGTTCATATCTCCCGCTGGCTGGGTCTTCAGGTTTCTGAGTACTTCTGAAGACGAGCAGCTCTGTACTGCACACGTGCGAGTCCAAAGTATGGAGCTGTTTGCCTTCCGAAGTACTAGAAGAACCAGGTAATCTTTTGAAATTAAAGTAGGATGCTGGAACGGGGATGCCGGCTGTGGAACAAGGGGACACAGAGGAATGGGAGGGCTCAGGGATCCTGAATCTTCCCTTTTCTTCTTCTTAGGTGAGTATATCACTTTTTTTTTTTTTTTTTTAATTCTGTGGCTACAGGTATTTATCAATTCTCGTATTTAACAATTTTTTTACATTTCTTTTCAATTCAAGATTTACAATCAATTTTTCAGGTTGATTATAACTTTTGAAAAATCTGACCAATATACCATATGTGTGTTAAATTTTTCCCCAATTATGAAAAAAAAACTCCGAAAAATTTGCTTACATCTCCACATTATGAAATTGTCAATCTACCACTCTCCATACAATCTTGCAAAACATTGATCAGAAATTTCTGCAACTCCAAAAAAAAAAAAAAAAAGGGAGAAATCCGATCAGAATTTTCAGTCAAGTAAAAGAAAGCTTTAGGTTTTTCTGTAGAAATTGTTTTTATTGAATTGCTGTAAAATTGGATCATTTTATTGAATCGTGTGTGTGGCCACTTAAAGAGAGTCTGAAGCGAGAATAAATCTCGCTTCAGACTTCATAGATAGCAGGGGCATGTGTGCCCCTGCTAAACCGCCGCTATCCCGCGGCTTAACGGGGGTCCCTTCACCCCCAAATCCCCTCGGTGCAGCGGGGGAGCGCTTCCTGGTTGGGGCAGGGCTAACCGCCGCAGCCCTGCCTCCCGCGCATCTATCAGACGCGTACCTCTGCCTCTCCCCCGCCCCTCTCAGTCTTCCTTCACTGAGAGGGGCGGGGGAGAGGCGGCGATGCGCGTCTGATAGACGGCGCTGAGAGGCAGGGCTGCAGCCGTTAGCCCTGCCTCCAAGAAGAGAATTTTACGACCAAGTTTGCGACCAACTTTTGCGGGGGTGGGTTTGGGGGTGGGTTTGGGGGTGAAGGGACCCCCGTTAAGCCGCGGGATAGCGGCGGTTTAGCAGGGGCACACATGCCCCTGCTAACTATGAGCTTTGAAGCGAGATTTATTCTCGCTTCAGAGTCTCTTTAAAGTAAACCTGAGACAGGCTTACTAAAACATTTTATACTTACCCGGGGCTTCCTCCAGCCCGATGTGCAGCGATGTGTCCCTTGCCGCCCACCCGGGTGTTTCCATTCTTTTGGTATCGGTCCCAGTAACTGGCTCAGCCAAGCCAGTCGTGCTCTTCTGCGCATGCACCGAGGAGTCTGCACATGCGCAGAAGAGCAGACTGGCATGACTGAGCCACCTTCCCAGGACCGATACCAGGAGAACAGACGCACTCGGGGAATACGCTGAGGAACACATCGCTGGGGCTGGAGGAAGCCCCGGGTAAGTATAAAATCTTAGTGTGCCCATCTCAGGTTTACCTTAACACAATTATACTTTTACAGCATAAAACGTCAGAAGCAGCATTTCTGTTGAATCACTGTAGAACTAAGTCAGTCTGATGTGATGACCCTCCAGCCATGAGCCCCGATTTTGTTGAACTTGGCAGCTAGCCTCTTGTAAAAAAAAAAAATCATTTAACCCTTAGACTGTCGGCTTATTTTTTTTTTTATTTTTTTTTTGCTACACGACAGTTTTTATTGTGTTTAGTAAATGCCTTGCCCAAATCTACATGTACCAAAGTGCTGATAGGTCAGTAGTGATGTTATTGAGGTGCAAATATATTTGAGATGATTGAGCATAATATTATTATGATACAGAATTATGCTGATTATAATGAACATCTATTGTATATAAATACAAAAAATAGACAGGGAAAATTAAAGAATTAAACGTCAAATCAACTAATTAACCAATTAAAGAAGATCTGTGATGAATTTACAGAACATTAAAATAAACACATTACTGTTTCCTCCGTTATTCGCCCTCTTTGTTTCTCCTATTTTTGCTGCTTCCCGCTGCCAATAAATTCATAAAATATAACTTTTAAACCTTTGGGCAAGATGGCTGCGATGTAAATTGACTCTGGAACTGCTTCTGGGTCATCGTGTTCCACACAGTCTCCTTTATACTGCTGTGCACGAGAGTTGAGCTGAGCTGAAGCCACATGAGACAGATCTCCTCCCTGCTGTCAGCCTCACTAGAGCAAGGCAGAGCTTCCCCCTGCTAGCTGGAGTACACAGAAAGGTCAGTGATGACTCAGGATGACGTGCAGCAGGGGGAGGGAGAGGCAGATAGCAGGGATGAACAGCTGCTGTTTAAGGTGGGTGCACACATCAGATAAAAATCTTTGGAAAATGAGAGATCACAGACCAATTTTATCCCCTTCCATGTAGTATGAGAGCAATACCTTCACAGTCTATTCTATGGAGCTGAACTCCCCATAAGATAAACATCTTTGCAAGATGCTGTACACATGCAACAGATCAGTATCTGCAAAAAGATCAGTCCCTGCAAAAAATCAGTTTCTGCAAAATGCATTCATAGTCTATGATCTCTGCAGATCTCATACACACCTTGTTTAAGAAACATTCATCTGCAGATCAAACAATCATCTGCAGAACCAAATATCCATCCTGGTGAATCTGATCCAGGGCTGTGGAGTCGGTACAAAAATCTTCCGACTTCAACTCCGACTCCTCAGTTTATGAACTCCGACTCCGGGTACCCAAAATGGCCCAGACTCAGACTCCTCGACTCCGCCTCCTTAGTCTAATACTTAACAGTGCTGTGGATTTTGTACAAAAATCATCCGACTCCTCAGTTTATGAAATCTCCGACTCCACAGCCCTGATCTGATCTGCAGATGATTGTCCGTTAAACAAGGTGTGTATGAGATCTGCAGATATCATAGACTACGAATGCATTTTGCAGGAAGAGATCTTTTGCAGGAACTGAACTTTTGCAGATACTGATCTGTTGGATGTGTGCAGTATCTTTGTGTACATCTTGCAAAGATTTTTATCTGATGGGGAGTTTAGCTCCATAGAATAGAATGTGTAGGTATGGCTCTCATACTACATGGAAGGGGGTAAAATTGGTCTGTGATCTTTCATTTTCCAAAGACTTTTATCTGATGTGTGTACCCACCTTAAGTCTGCCTCTTCCCGCAGGACAATATTCATCTAGCTAGACAAATAATTAGAAAGGAGCAGGAGAGCGATAGCTCAGCTGTTCCTAAACACGACAAAGGAAAAAAAGATTTGTACTTATAAAAGGAACATATCTCTTTATTTAAATCGCATTTTGAAAAAGGGCCACAGAACCCATTTAGGATTCAGCCACACTATAAGCGCTTTTCTGAGCGCTTGCGATTGATTAGCGCTCAATTTTACTGCAAAAAAAAGTGAATGGGAGTGATTTTTAAAAAGCGCTCAAAAAGCGCTAATCAATCAGAAAAGCGCTTATAGTGTGGCTGAGCCCTTAAGGTCTCCAGCCACTGTTTGGTGTAAAAGTGAACAGAGGCGCCAAAAGAATAAAATGTATTTAAAAATTTCACAGGAGGCAGTGGTGAACTTACCTCCCTGAAGCAGACATGAAAACTGTCGATTTTCAAACAGAAAAATGCATTCATATACTCCAACATACAAAGCAACGCGTTTTGCTGGTATATTCCCGCTTCCTCGGGCAATAAACAACAGTATAGTCTCAAGAACACGCTAAGCTAAAATTTTAAAATGTTTAAATACATTTTATTCTTTTGGCGCCTCTGTTCACTTTTACAATACTAGTTTCCACCCCTGGTAGAGGGGTCGTACCCCCCTTTCTTCTGATCTACGGAGAGCAACATCTTAATCCTGAGTGGGGACAGGTCTAATCTCACCTGCATTTACAGTGGTTGCCTATACGGTGACCCTGGTTTGTGAATATTCTGTTTACTTCTTAATTACCCATTCACTTTACATACTACACTATATTGGGCTCTCGGTGTTCCCCTCTTTTAGCCACTGTGTGGTATTCCTTATAACTCTTCAGATCTTTTGGAGAATAGCAGTAAGTTTTATGCTATGGCATGGTTTTCTACAGATAGAAACTAGTGATGCTAGAACGTAAAGCCTCTTCCAAGACAAAGGTCACCTCCAGAAAATTGGTGGCAATTTTGTGATCTTTAAACTGGGGGTTGTGAAATGTCCATTGGAGTGAATACTGAAAATGTCTTAGTTCAGACTCCGACATCTTCCTCCTGTGTGGGAATAGACAGTTTCCTGATCTCCAGTATCAGCTTCCTCTCAGTGAGGCTGTAGAGGAAACCATGGTTGGATAAAGTATCTTGTAGCACCAAGAAATAATGCATGTTATCTAAGCTCTTTATGACCCAGCACATATTGCCTATTGTTCTAGTTTCAGTACATAACCTACTTTTACTTGCAATGCAAACCAACTTGGTGGTGCTCTGAGCTGTGTCCATATAATTTACAATGGATTTGTTAATAGGAAAGAGACCTTTGTGTAGTGGTATTTTTACCTGTTCATTGGCATACTTGACTGTATGGGGCCTGATCCAAGTTCCTCCAAGTTTTCTCCTAAGTAATATATTTTCATATCTTATCAATAAAATGCCTTTTACCCTTCCTAGGGGTAAGGACAAGCCTGGCTCGTCCAGCTAAAGGTTGCTGAAAGTGGTATGGACGAGCCATGCTCGTCAATGCAGCCAGGGATATTTGTAGCTGCTGATCCCTCCACTGTGCATCCCTCCCTCCCTCCTGATCCCCAGTGTAAGTTTGTCAATCCCCCACCCTCCACCGATCACTCCCCCCCCCCCCCCCCCCCCATTGCCGGCAGTGTCCCTGACAGTGCTGTGAATAGAGCAGGGGATGTTTTACTCACCAAGGCTCTTTCCAGCGATGATCGAGTATACTTCTCTGCGTGCAGCTCCAGGCTACTGTATACACTACCGGGGACGCGGCTGATGACATCATCCGCCGCATCCCCGGTACTGTATACAGACCCGAGTTGATGAAACCACCAACTTCGACCAACTCTGACTCCAGATACCCAAAATTGCTCTGACTCCACAGCCCTGGCACCTATACCTGGCTAACTATACTGCTGCACCTATACATTGGCTAACCTATTCTGGGGTAACTATGCCTGGCTAGCCTATTCTCACCATTGGCGTGTTAATCCCTCGCCGCGCACCTCTGATAGCTTCCCCAGTGTCTTCCATGTCCCTCAGTGGATTTGACCCCTTGTGCTCAGTGAAGAGCCAGTAGCAGGGTGCAGGAAGCAGTTCTCCTATGCATGTATACAAGATATCTCCATGATCTCCTCCAGTGACTAAGCATTACCTTGTACTCATACTGTGCTGCATGATCTGGTCTTTAAATATTGTCTGTAACCTAAACTAATGTCCAGCGCTGCATAATATGTTGGCGCTTTATAAATGCAATAAATAAATAATAATAAATATGTTGGAGTACATCATTCTAAATGTAATAAGGTAGTGATAACTGTAAAAAGGCCTATTCCCTGTTATACAACTAAAACGCTAAAACTAAAAAGTTTATGGAATTCAAGGTGTTAATGTCAGTTACAGTGGCATCTCCTGAGTCCCTCTAAGGCAGTTCTGCAGGCAAGAACACATACAAAACACCCTAAAGCTAGCCATAAACTATACAACCCCACCGTTGTCCAGCCCGCCGGCAACCCACAATAGACATCACGGCCCACATTGCATTCGGCATAATTCCGTAGGTTGATTGCGGTGCTGTGGTTAACTACAATTTTTGCCCAATTAGATGGTTTTGTCAATTGAAATGTCTAATTGGGCAAACATATTGTTTAGTGTAAGGCCTTGTTCACAGTGTTGCAGTGTGGTGTAACCACCACTTTGTAATGCAGCTTACCTCACTGCAATGAGCCACCTATGCGCCTGTGTTGCCGTGTCCTCGCTCCCGCTGATGTCACCAGGAGCGCACTGCACAGGTCCAGTATGGTCTGTGACTGCGCAGTACGCTCCTGGTGACTAGAGATGGCCCGAACTTTTCCGGAAGTTAGATTCGCCCCCATAGTGCATCATGAGGGTCAACTTTGACCCTCTACATCACAGTCAGCAGGCACACTGTAGCCAATTAGGCTACACTCCCTCCTGGAGCCCCCCTTATAAAAGGCAGGCAGCGTCAGGCATTGGACTGTCTCGTGAGCCTGCAGTAATTAGAGAAGGGAGAGCTGCTGTGCAGAGACCGATAGGGAAAGCTTAGTTAGGCTCTTGTAGGCTTCTTAGCTTGGTCCTTGCTGATACTTATTGCTAAAAAAAAAGCACCCCTCAACAGCTCTTTTGAGAGCTAATCTTGTTCTTGTGATCTTTTTTGTGTGTATGTGTGTGTCCCACAGACATTTGTGTTGCATAGACAGCCTTGGTAATTCCTACTGTGTGTGCCACTGCCAGGCCCAGCACATTCAGTGACTACCTGTGTGTGTGACAGGTGCACATTGTAATACCCATCACTGCATATACCTACCTGTTGTTCAGTGCACCCACCTACCTACATGAGCGCACGCAGTGTCACTGTGCCTGTCCGGTACCTGCCTGTGTGTGACAGGTGCACATTTGTCATTGCATAATTGTTCACACTACCTTTGTGACCGCACGCTGTGTAATATACCACTCCGAGCATACCTGTTAACTGCACCTGTGTGACAGCTGCACATTGTATTGTAATACCAGTCACTGCATACCTTTCACTGCACCTGTGTGACTGCACATTGTATTAGTCAAGTCAGTGCATACCTTTCACTTCATCCCCCCCCCCCCCCCCCCCCGATATGGACAAAACAGGTAGAGGCAGGGGCAGACCCAGAGGCAGGCCACCCGGCAGGTCTGTTCGAGGTTGTGCTGACGTGATTTCGCGGCCCTGGCCCAAAGTACAGTGCTGAGAAGAAGGCACGTCCCATCAACTCCCAAGATTGTCAGGACGTGGTTGACTATTTAACACAGAACACCTCATCTTCCGCAGCCACCAGCGCTACTGCAAGCACCACATCCGCTGCAATTGACACTTCGCAGGAGTTATTTGGTGGGGAAATCACTGATGCACAGCCATTTTTGTTACAAGATGAAGGCGCTAAGCAAGTTACACCGAGTTACACCACCTCATGTCTGAGTTAGGCAACACTATGGACGTCAGGTGTGAAGAGGAGGATGATGAAGTACCTGCTGTTGGTGCAGTTTATAAGGTATCTGAGGCAAGCGAAGCTGGGGAGGAGGATTATGATGATACGGATGCCACGTGGGATCCTAAGAGACATGATGACCAGGGGGGCAGTTCAGAGAGGGAGTCAGAGAGGAATAGGAGGAGATGAGTTCCTGAAAGAAGCAGGGGGAGCTCGTCGTCAGAAACAGCTGGTGGCAGTGTCCGGCGCCATGTATCGCCACCTATGGACAGCCAGCCAACATGACCTTCAACGTCAGCTGCTGAGGCCACCATAGTGCCCACACCCCAGGGCGCTCAGCAGTGTTTAGTGTGTATGCCAAAGATCAGAGCAATGCCATCTGTTCTCTCTGCCACCAAAAATTGAGCCGTGGAAAGGCCAACACCCACGTAGGGACAACTGCCTTTACGAAGGCACCTGCAGAAAAGGCACAAACTGCAATAGGAAGACCACCTGAGGAAAAGCAGCACACAAAAGCAAAGCCACCCTCCTTCTTTTCATCTTCAGCCGCTTTCTCCCTTGCACCTTCACAATCACAGCCTCCCTCCTCCACTCCACCTCTCACCTTGAGCGGTTCCTGCTCCTCTGCCCACAGCAGCAGCCAGGTGTCCGTGACGGCAATCTTTGAGCAGAAGAAGCCAATGTCTGCCAGTCACCCCCTTGCCTGGCGTCTGACAGCTGGCTTGGCGGAACTGTTAGCTCGCCAGCTGTTACCATACCAGCTGGTGGAATCTGAGGCCTTCTGAAAATGTGTGGCCATTGGGGCACCGCAATGGAAGATACCAGGCCGCAATTACTTCTCCAAAAAGGCGATACCCAAACTGTACCATGAAGTTGAGAGGCAAGTGGTGTCATCTCTGGCACACAGCGCTGGGTCAAGGGTCCATCTGACCACGGATGCCTGGTCAGGGCAGATACATTGCTTACACAGCCCATTGGGTCAACCTGGTGACCTCTGGCAAGCAGGGAGTATGTGGCTGTACAGCGGACCTTGTGACACCTCCATGGCTTGCAGGCAGGCCTGCTGTCACCTCCTCTCCTCCTGCTACATCCTCTTCGCTGTCTTCCTCCTCCTTGGCTGAGTGGCAGTTCAACTCTACTGGTGCTGCGATTTCCTCTCCAGCTACACAGACCCAGCTCCCTAGGGCCTATGCTGCATGCCAGGTACGACTGTGTCACGCCATATTAGAAATGTCTTGCCTCAAAGTGGAGAGTCACACTGGAGCAGCTCTCCTGGCTGCTCTGAACAAACAGGTTGATCAGTGGCTGACCCGGCACCAACTGGAGATCGGCAACGTGGTGTGTGACAACGGCAGCAATCTCATTTCTGCTTTAAATTTGGGAAAGTTGACACATGTACCCTGCATGGCACATGTGCTGAATCTCGTAATTGAGAGATTTGTGTCTAAGTACCTAGGCTTATAGGACATCCTAAAGCAGTCCAGGAAGGTGTGTGGGCATTTCAGGCGGTCTTACACGGTCATGGCACGCTTTGCCAATATACAGCAGAGAAACAGCTTGCCGGTGAGACCCTTGATTAGTGATAGTCGACTCTCTGGAATTCAACCCTCCTGATGCTGGACAGCCTGCTACAACAGGAGAAAGCTGTCAAACAGTATCTGTACAACTATAGTCAAAAGACACTGTCTGGGGAGATGGGGATGTTCTGGCCAAAGTACTGGACACTGATGCAAAATGCCTGCAGGCTCATGCGGCGGTTTGAGGAGATGACAAACCTGGTGAGTCGCAGTGAAGGCGCCATCAGCGACTTGATCCCGTATGCCTTCTTCCTGGAGCGTGCCGTGTGTAGAGTGGTGGATCAAGCTGTGGAGGAGCGTGAACAGGAACAGGAGGAAAAGTTGTGGGATCAATTCTCAGCAGAAGCAGATGATTCCTCAACACCTGCGGCAGCACAGAGGGGGAGGAGGAGGAGGGGGAAGAGTCGTGTGGGGAAGAGGAGTCAGATGATGAGGAAGGTGTTGTTTTGGAGGAGGAGGATGAGGCGGAAGAACAATCGCAGCAGGCGTCGCAGGGGGCTCGTGCTGCTCAACCTTCCCATGGTATTGTTCGTGGCTGGGGGAAGGAGGAGAACTTAGCGGACATCACTAAGGAAGAGCAAGAGGAGATTGATAGTACGTCTGAATACAAATTTGTGCAGATGGCGTCTTTCATGCTGTCCAGCTTGTTGAGGGACCTCCGTATAAAAAAAAACTCAAGGAGAATGAGCTGTACTGGGTGGCCAGGCTACTAGACCCTCGGTATAGGCACAAAGTGGCGGAGATATTTCCAAATCACCAGAAGGCAGAAAGGATGCAACACTTGCAGAACAAGCTGGCAACTATGCTTTACAATGCGTTTAAGGGTAATGTCACAGCACAACGCAATAAAAGTAGCACTGCCAGTAATCCTTCTCCCATGCCCACGCAGGCATGGACAGGACGCTCCAGTGATGTCGGACGTGGACGTTCTTTAGTCCAACGCCTCGCCTTAGCACTTCCGGAGCCACCCTCCACCAACGCCTCGACCGGCAGGTAGCTGACTACCTGGCCTTAAGTGTGGATGTAGAAACTGTGAGCAGCGATGAACCCTTGTACTACTGGGTGCGCAGGCTTGACCTGTGGCCAGAGCTGTCACAATTTGCCATCCAACTTCTGTCTTGCCCTGCCTCAAGCGTCCTGTCAGAAAGGACCTTCAGCGCAGCTGGAGGCATTGTCACTGAGAAGAAAAGTCGCCTAAGTCACAAAAGTGTTCAGTACCTCACCTTTATCAAAATGAATGAGGCATGGATCCCGGAGGGCTACTACCCGCCCGAAGACTAAGTCAGTCCCCACACAGCATCTCTGCCTGCATGCCTTGTGAATGGCTGCCTGCCTCAAGACGAAGTCGCTCCCCTGCAGGCCGCTTGACTGCCTTCTCCGCCACCACCAACAGGGTCCAGGACACCAGGCGGATTTCTGAATTTTTAAGGCCGCTGGTCGCTATAATAATTTTTCTGGTGCGTGTACATGCCTGCCTAATTTTTCTGGCTGCACTACGGCTGCAACAACAAAACAAAAGGCATGTACATGTGTCAATTCCCCTTCGTAATCGTTACCTTGCCGTGGTGAAGGGGCTTGCGTATCACAATAAAGCAATGACTATGGCTATATGAGTGTCTCGGGGGGGGGGGGGGGTGGCACACCAAAGATAATAAGGTCGTTGCTTCATTGTTGACAGGCCAAATTTGATCAGCTGGACAGTCACTGTTGTTCTGTCATTGAGCCATCTCAGCCTGGCGATACAATATGAGCTTGAAAACCGCTATCACCTGCACTCTTGCCATGGTGTTCTCCAGTCCAGCACGGCCGTCACAACACAAACAGTTGTTTGCGGTGCGTTACACAGTGAGTTTGGTGTGTCAGTGTGAAGCAGTACTCTAATTACACTCACTGATTGATGTATACACATGCAAGATGTTTTAAAGCACTTTAGGCCTCCAATTTACCATACAATGTGATTTCTCCCCTTAAAATGCTGCTTTGCGTCAAATCCAGATTTTTCCTAGGGACTTTTGGCGTGTATCCCACTCCCCCATGCAAAAACTCAGATGTTAGACCCCTTGAAACATCTTTTCCATCACTTTTGTGGCCAGCATAAATGTTTCTAGTTTTCAAAGTTCGCCTCGCCATTGAAGTCTATTGCGGTTCGAACGTTCGCGAACCTAAATTTGGAGGTTCGGGCCATCTCTACTGGTGACATCAGCGGGAGCGAGGACACGGCAACACAGGTGCAGTGGTTTTCAGACTTTAAAGTCTAAAACTCCAGAAGTGAACCGGAGGCGAGGCCGGAGCATCGGTGAGTGGCTGCACGGGCTCAGGACGTCTGTGGGGGACCATTAGAAGCACCGGGTAAGTGCAACTCATTTTTCCCCGACCCCCCTACAGTATTCCTTTAAGAAGGCAAATGTTTGTTTTGCAAAAAAAATTAGTGCATTATCAGCCCCTGCATACGCCTTGTGTCTCCCTTTTGGATATTTTATATATACTCCATGCTGCATTGGGGGCTATTGTACAGTGAAGGTACATTTCCCTGCCTTGATTAAAGTATATTGATCACCGGCGTACCTACCGGGGATGCGACCCCATCCGCCGCAGGGGGGCCTGGGGCAGCTCTAGGGCCCGCTCACTGTGCGCGGGGAAGTGTCGTCGCCGCGCGCCCGATTCTGGACCCCACACAAGGTGCTCAACTGGCCGCAGCGTCTAATAGACGCTGCGCCAGTTCATTCCACGCATCCCCGCTCCAGCAGCCTGCATAATTCCTCCGGCAGGCAGAGCAGGGCTACGGCAAGATGGCTGCCGAAGAAGCCCTACACTGGAGACTATTTGTGTCTCCAGTACAGGGCTTCGGCAGCCATCTTGCCGTAGCCCTGCACTCTGCCTGTCAGCGCGGGAGATGTGCTGCAGTGCACAGGAGGCTCCTCGGGGATCTGCACACCAGAGGCCAGGAGAGACTCCTGACAGGTAAGTGAATTGTTTTTGTTTTTTACAGGGGCATTTTTTTTCTGGTGTCTGCTACCCACATTACGATTTTCTAGTGCATGCTGCCCACATTACGATTTTCTGTGGTGACTGCTGCCCACATTAGGATTTTCTGGTGACTGCTGCCCACATTAGGATTTTCTGGTGACTGCTGCCCACATTGCGATTTTCTGGTGACTGCTGCCCACATTGCGATTTTCTGGTGACTGCTGCCCACATTAGGATTTTCTGGTGACTGCTGCCCACATTGCGATTTTCTGGTGAACTTTGCCCACTTTACGATTTTCTGGCCCACATTACCATTGTCTGGTGAACACTGCCCACGTTACGATTGTCTGGTGAATGCTGTCCACGTTACAATTTTCTGGTGACTGCTGCCCACATTACGATTTTCTGGTGAACTCTGCCCACATTACGATTTTCTGGTGAACACTGCCCACGTTACGATTGTCTGGTGAACGCTGTCCACGTTACGATTTTCTGGTGAATGCTGTCCACATTACGATTTCCTGGTGAATACTGTCCACGTTACGATTTTCTGGTGAACGCTGTCCACATTACGATTTTCTGGTGAACGCTGCCCTCATTACGATTTTCTGGTGAACGCTGCCCACATTACGATTTTCTGGTGAACTCTGCCCACATTACGATTTTCTGGCCCACATTACGATATTCTGGTGAACGCTGCCCACGTTACGATTGTCTGGTGAATGCTGTCCACGTTACAATTTTCTGGTGACTGCTGCCCACATTACAATTTTCTGGTGACTGCTGCCCACGTTACAATTCTCTGGTGACTGCTGCCCACGTTACAATTTTTTGGTGACTGCTGCCCACGTTACAATTTTCTGGTGACTGCTGCCCACGTTACAATTTTCTGGTAACTGCTGCCCACATTACGATTTTCTGGTGAACTCTGCCCACATTATGATTTTCTGGTGAACTCTGCCCACATTACGATTTTCTGGCCCACATTACGATTGTCTGGTGAAATGCTGCCCACTTTACAATTAATTTACAGTGAAACGCTGCCCCATTACGATTATTTGGCACCTATGGGGGGGGGGGGGCATCCAAATATTCGCAGGGGGGCTCAGTGATTTCTAGTTACGCCCCTGATATTGATATTAAATAAGAGGCGATACTACTTTCAAAGGGACTGAACAACACACTTTAACTTTTAATAGTTGATTGTGAAACGGGGAATGCATGTCAGACATATTCTTTGCACAGGAGAACACAATTAGATTATTTCACTTGCCTTTTATGGACAAATAAAACATTCTTCTCAATAGATATTCTATTTGAGTTATTGTACTCTTATTTGTCTGGATCACAGACACAGGAAACCTGTGCTTCTCAAGGGAATTCAAATAATTCCTGCTATTACAGTATGCTGGCTGAAGCAGTGCTCCCTAGTGGTCAAGTAAGTTAACTACACACGGTCTTGTAATACATTTCACAAAACTATGGCATAATAGTATCTTTTATGGCATACACACTATGTATCACAGTAAATACAAAAAAGAGAAAAGGGCATCCACAAAGGAAACCACAATAAAAACCCCAAATCTTGTAGCCAGTATATTCAGGTGTACCTGGCAGGTATGGATGTTGAACTGGGGGGGGGGGGGGTGTATTCCAATTATTATAGTATGGTAAGTTTCAGAATTAAAAATTTGAAAAATCAAATCTTGTCGACTCGGTGTGGAAGGGCCCTAATACTTATGATCCTTTTTATGGGATGATTTACTAGAGGAGAATGAAGAACAGCCTGCGCAGTACCGTCCTGATGACGTCAGCCAGACCACATGACCCGCGCGGTGGAGCGCAGAAGACGCCGACCCAGAACCCGACCTGGCAAGGTCGGGTTCTGCAGCGGAGAAGACCGGGAGCCTCCAGAGCTGCGGCGAGGGCACAGGACGGCTGCCATGGGCTGGAAGAAGCCCCAGGTAAGTGGAGTTTGTTTTTTTTTCTTCTTGGATGTTTCCTTTAGGCTGCTTTCACAGCGAGATGTTAAAGTCCCACGTTACAGCAGCCAGTAACGCAGCCCAACTCACAGTAATGAAAAATCAATGTGTTGTTCACAGTGCCCACCTTGCGTTACACTGTAACGCTACATGTTGAATGAAAGTACAGCATGCTGTGCGTTATACTGGGCTTTAGCTGCGTTAGACTGCTTGCACATGCTCAGTGACTAGCCACATGGCTAATTAATATTCACTGCACTGTGGTGACGTAACCTGGACTCCTAATGTTGTCCGGATCATGAATGAAGCGTTCATTTGATCCGGATCTTTTTTGTGAGTCGAATCACCCGGATCATCACAATGAACGATTCGGTACACAGCGAAAGTCTGTCTGGAAGAAACAAGAACATACAGAATGTACAGTGCGGGGAAAGTCATGTCCTGCTAGTCATTTCACCCAGTCTGCTTCCCTAGTAAAATGATTGAGGGCCTGTTTCCACTACACGCAGATTCTGCCTGCAGAAAACTGACTCCAATGAATGCCTATGGGAAATCTGCATCAGAAAAATCGTGTTCAGTGGAAACAGGCCCATAGACATTCATTGGAGTCAGTTTTCTGCAGGCAGAATCTGCGTGTAGTGGAAACAGGCCCTGAAAAGATCCGGATCTTTGAACCAAATCATTTGAATGATCCGATTTGAATCATCCGAATCCTTGACAAGATCCAGACTTCCCATCACTATCCTGGAGCGGCTGTTCTATCAGTATAGATAGAAGGAAAACAGCGCATCAAGAGCTGCATAACGCGGCTCAATCTGACGTCCAACTTCAACACCACCATGCGGTGCGTTAGGGGCAAGTTATGCGACCTTAACGTCCCCTAAAACGCAACGTCTTGGTGTGAAAGAGGCCTTAAAGGACCACTATCGCGAAAATGTTAAAATTTAAAATACATGTAAACACATACAAATGACAAGTACATTTCTTCCTGAGTGGAATGAAACATAAATTACTTTTTTCCTATACTGCCATCACTTTCAGTAGGTAGTAGAAATCTGACATTACCGACAGGGTTTGGACAAGTGCATCTCTTCATGGGGGATTCTCAGCATGGCCTTTGTATACATTTTTTGCAGTGTCTTTATAAATAATAAAGATCCTGCCAAGCCTCCCGGATCACTGCACACTTTTTTGGAAGTTGGACGAAGCAACTGCCATTTACTAAGTGCTTTTGAAAATAAAGGAATCCCTGAGAAACCCCCATGAGGAGATGGGCTAGTCCAAAACCGGTCAGTTCTATCAGATTTCTAGCACCTGCTGTAAGTGACAGCAGCATAGGAAAAAAAATAATTCATGGTTCATTTTACTCACGAAGACATGTACTTCTCATATGTATGTGTTTGCATGTCTCTTAAATTTTAGCATTTTTGTGATAGTGGTCCTTTTATAAGAAATGTGCAGAATGGCCCCTTTCCTTATATCCCTATTGTTACACCCAATACACCCACAAATGTATGGGTGGTAATTTCACATGTGAAATATAGCACGGTGTGCATAATGTGAATTAAGCCTCATGCCACTTTCACAGTGAGTGCTGCGTTGCATCGCAGGAAAAAGTGCCACCGCAAGTTATCCATGCGTTACACCACATACAGTGAAGCATACATGCATTTTTGGGAACCCACCTGCAAGCTTGAAAATGAACCAATTGTATTCCACCTTGGTGAGATTCATCGATTGCTGCATTTTCAATCAGCATAATATTGCATAGAAAGTGTGCATAATCCTGCATCCAGCTCAGAACGATTTGCACTTCATAGACCATCCCTACTGATAAGTACACAAATATCACTCACTGGAGGCCCAGATCACCATGTGGAAATTAGTTTTGGCGGTTATTACGGGGGTTTCAAAGTGCTGCTCACTTTTTCCTCACTGCTGGGATTTTTAGAGTTTATACTCTGAGGAACAGGAACTGTGGGATGGGGACATTATGTTCTGAGGAAGGCGACAGGCAATAGAGTGCTGTGACTCACAAAGCCTGGCTCTCAGCTCACATGTTTGGGCACAAAAGCTGGTCTGAGTATTCTCATGATCACAGAGGCAAAAAGCAGTAAAAGGCTTGCATTTTATCTTTAATTGTGCCCTGGTATGGAAAAATGTGCCACAGCAGAAAATGGCAAAAAATTTGCAGTCAGAGAGTAACAACCTTTTCAGTGTACCAGTGCACCTCAGCATGCAGAACAACTCAAAGCACATAAGCATGGCTCAGACCAGTACTTGGTTGACTGGTAAATTGTGGTACAGAGGAAGAATTCTACAAGTCTGCAAATGCCAGTCTACACAGGTGGCTTGTCAGTCTGGATTTGAATAACTCCAGGGATGGGGCTGTCTTTAATGGGTGTGGTAGGGAGTTACAAAGGTTAGGAGCAGCATGACAGAAAACTCTGCAAAAGGAGAGAAAGAAGGGTAAATATCTTTATTTCAGGGTCCCCCTCTCTGCACTGTGGCACTGCAGTGTATAGTGTGCTGTAAAAAAAAAATCATATGGATCTACTGAATTGACCTATTACAATTAAACAGGAAGGCTTCTGTTTAAGTTCAATATTTACAATCAGCGCCAGCGCAGGCCCAATTGGAGCTGCTTTACTGCACAGGCACAGACGGTATGCACCTGCGTAGTACAGCGGCCACAATGGGGTCTCGGCAATTTCTGCTGGAGCCCATCTGAAAGCCTCTTGCGCCTGCGCACACTGCCGACAAGCCCTTGTCAGCAGATCTTTAGGGGTCCCAGCTGTGGATCCCCTCTGAGGAGGATGATGGGAAAAGACTCTTTAGGATCCAGAGGCTGTCCCCCTACGGACACACTTTTTACCCTTCAGGTAAACTTTAAATAATGATATAAAAGTGTTATACATACCTGGGGCTTCCAACAGCCCCCTCTGCACTGATTGTTCCCACTCTGTCTTTCTCTGCCTCCTTGTTCTCCCGGTTGAAGCCGTTAGCTTGGCTAGTAAGGGTCATGCACCCCTGTCTCACTCCCACGGCTGGGAGTGTTCAGAGTGCTTCCGCAGCGCGCTAGGGTGCGTGCATGTGGCCGGACCTCCTGACTGGCCAAGCTAACAGGGCTTCTTCCAGGAGTTTGAGGCGGCAAAGGAAGACGCGTGGGAGCGATTGGTGCGGAGGGGGGCTGCAGGAAGCCCCAGGTATGTATAAAACTTATATATCTAATCTTTCAGGTTTCATTTAAGCTTATCTCTGTTCCTAATATAAAATAATCCAGTAGAGGAAGTTAATGTCCTACATCCCTGTAATTTTACATACGGATGAATTCCCTACTTACAAACAACTTGAGTTATGTTTCATATGAACAAAAGTTCCCTTCTATACAAGTATTCAGTACTGTTTTTGTTATTATGTGTTTTTGTTGTTAGATGATACAGTATTGTATAAATTGTTGCAAGTTTTTAAAAACACATTGAAAACAACCAAATAACATAGTTTATACTATATGTCCAAATGCAGGTTACAGTTAGGCGTCAGGTAGGTAGTTTTCCCATTTATTCCACAAATCGAATGAAAATTTAAAATAATCTTTTACCGAGCGGAGGGTTTCACAGATCAGTTTTTACACAGATCAGTGTTCCATCCATATCAGTGTGAACTGGGCGTAAAGGTCCGTACGCACTACACGATTTTTCCGACGACTGGCGATTATTATTTTTTTGAGCGATTCTTTCTGCGATTTCGCAACATGGGTAGAGGTGTGCAATTACGCAAATTGAAGTTTGGCAATGTGTGGCGATAACAACCTTCAGGGCGGATTGGATCATTAACAGCCGGATGACTGCGCAAAGTACCGCCATCGCTCGACTTCCCTTTTGCGCTTTTGCGCCCGTTGTGTGTACCTGCCAGCAGTAAGATGGATCTGAGGGGGGCGCTCGTCATCAAGGGGTGCCGCTGGGGTGCCTCTGTCTGGTCATCAGATGAGTATTAAGCTTCAGAAACTAGATTCCAACAAAATGAAGGGCCCGTTCACACTAGGGGCGGTTTCTGACTTTTTTCAGGCGCAGATGATTTTTTAAAATCGCCCACAAAACGCTTGTGCAATGAATCTCGGAGAAGGTTCATATCAGAGCGGTTCGTGCGCTGTGCGGGCAGCAAAGCGGTGCCTGTACCATTTTTGGGGTGTTTTTGCTATAATGGAAGGCATAGGAACAGCACTAAACGTTCACAAAATCGCTTTATGCGTCGTTCGCGGGTTGTTGTTTTTTTTCGAATATATACATTGTATTGTTTTCCGGGTCAAAGAGTTCACTTCCTGACTTGTGAATTACAAAACCGCTCTGGAAAAGCGCTTTTACCAGAAACCCAGCTCGCAGTGGAGCGCTGGGAGGAGGGAAAAAGCGCATAGAAACGTGAAACGCAAGCGTTTTAGATTTTAGGTGTGAATGAGGCCTCACTGCCTATTCTCAGCAAATATACCCACTAAAATACAACATTGATAATGTTTCCCCCCTTCCTCTTCACAACAATAAAAAGGAATCTGACTTCACCCTCCCAACACCCCGCTGAAGCATTCTCCCAATAGCGTCCGATCCTTTCAAGGTGCAGCACCCCATGGAAGTGGCATTAGCTGGCAGGAATGCGGACTTGTGTAAACTCTGGGAAGTTTGGGATGCCTTCTCTTCCATACAAGGGAACAGCGCAGTGTCAGAGAGGGGAGGGCAGGAGGACGTCCTGGCCTCTGATAGGTCCTCCAGCAGAGGGAATCTCTGTAGCGCTGTATGGGTGTCACTTGCCACGCCCCTCCCCAGTGCTGGAGGCTCAGTAATCAGGAAAAGCGCCTGCTGGACAGGATCAGCCGCACTGTCCCTGGAAGGAAGGAGCTGCTCTCTGTCCGGCTGCAGGATGGCCACTAAGCGCGTTGTCATGGAAGGACCGGCACCCTGGGGGTTCCGACTGGTGGGAGGAAAAGACTTTGATCAGCCTTTAACTATTTCCAGAGTAAGTGAAAGTCCTGGGAGGTGAGGGAACAGCTGTGAGCAAAACAATGCAGGGTGACTGCTGTCTGCATTATATACAATGTAAACTGTATGTGTGCT
This sequence comes from Hyperolius riggenbachi, assembly GCF_040937935.1. Classification (NCBI taxonomy): domain Eukaryota; kingdom Metazoa; phylum Chordata; class Amphibia; order Anura; family Hyperoliidae; genus Hyperolius; species Hyperolius riggenbachi. Next base: position 43,230,055 of record NC_090655.1, read on the forward strand.
GATAGTAGACAACCCTCCAGTCTACTGCTTCCTACTTGTACACACTATAGCAGGCGAGGCGCTCATACATTGTGCTGCACTAGTCACTACTGTCTAGTGTTGGGCGAACAGTGTTCGCCACTGTTCGGGTTCTGCAGAACATCACCCTGTTCGGGTGATGTTCGAGTTCGGCCGAACACCTGACGGTGCTCGGCCAAACCGTTCGGCCATATGGCCGAACTAAGAGCGCATGGCCGAACGTTCCCCGAACGTTCGGCTAGCGCTGTGATTGGCCGAACGGGTCACGTGGTTCGGACCCGAACGCGCTCTGATTGGCCGAACTGTCACGTGGTTCGGGTAAATAAATACCCGAACCACGTCATATCTCCGCCATTTGTCTGTGGGTTTAGCTTTGGGTAGGCAGGCAGGGTAGTTCGCGCTCCAGCCACGCTAGCCAGGGTCCCCCCCAGTCATTGTGTGTCACTGCTGGGAACAGTAGTACACCGCTCGTTCAGCCACACTATATAGCATTCTGTGTACTGTTCTGTGTCTGCTGGGAACAGTGGTACACCGCTCGTTCAGCCACACTATATAGCATTCTGTGTACTGTTCTGTGTCTGCTGGGAACAGTGGTACACCGCTCGTTCAGCCACACTATATAGCATTCTGTGTACTGTTCTGTGTCTGCTGGGAACAGTAGTACACCGCTCGTTCAGCCACACTATATAGCATTCTGTGTACTGTTCTGTGTCTGCTGGGAACAGTAGTACACCGCTCGTTCAGCCACACTATATAGCATTCTGTGTACTGTTCTGTGTCTGCTGGGAACAGTAGTACACCGCTCGTTCAGCCACACTATATAGCATTCTGTGTACTGTTCTGTGTCTGCTGGGAATAGTGGTACACCGCTCGTTCAGCCACACTATATAGCATTCTGTGTACTGTTCTGTGTCTGCTGGGAACAGTAGTACACCGCTCGTTCAGCCACACTATATAGCATTCTGTGTACTGTTCTGTGTCTGCTGGGAACAGTAGTACACCGCTCGTTCAGCCACACTATATAGCATTCTGTGTACTGTTCTGTGTCTGCTGGGAACAGTAGTACACCGCTCGTTCAGCCACACTATATAGCATTCTGTGTACTGTTCTGTGTCTGCTGGGAACAGTGGTACACCGCTCGTTCAGCCACACTATATAGCATTCTGTGTACTGTTCTGTGTCTGCTGGGAATAGTGGTACACCGCTCGTTCAGCCACACTATATAGCATTCTGTGTACTGTTCTGTGTCTGCTGGGAACAGTAGTACACCGCTCGTTCAGCCACACTATATAGCATTCTGTGTACTGTTCTGTGTCTGCTGGGAACAGTGGTACACCGCTCGTTCAGCCACACTATATAGCATTCTGTGTACTGTTCTGTGTCTGCTGGGAATAGTGGTACACCGCTCGTTCAGCCACACTATATAGCATTCTGTGTACTGTTCTGTGTCTGCTGGGAACAGTGGTACACCGCTCGTTCAGCCACACTATATAGCATTCTGTGTACTGTTCTGTGTCTGCTGGGAACAGTGGTACACCGCTCGTTCAGCCACACTATATAGCATTCTGTGTACTGTTCTGTGTCTGCTGGGAACAGTGGTACACCGCTCGTTCAGCCACACTATATAGCATTCTGTGTACTGTTCTGTGTCTGCTGGGAACAGTAGTACACCGCTCGTTCAGCCACACTATATAGCATTCTGTGTACTGTTCTGTGTCTGCTGGGAACAGTAGTACACCGCTCGTTCAGCCACACTATATAGCATTCTGTGTACTGTTCTGTGTCTGCTGGGAATAGTGGTACACCGCTCGTTCAGCCACACTATATAGCATTCTGTGTACTGTTCTGTGTCTGCTGGGAATAGTGGTACACCGCTCGTTCGCCACTGTATAGCATTGTGCTCTGTGTCGCTGCTGGGAATAGTGGTACACCGCTCACCCGTCACTGTATAGCATTGTGCTCTGTGTCGCTGCTGGGAATAGTGGTACACCGCTCACCCGTCACTGTATAGCATTGTGCTCTGTGTCGCTGCTGGGAATAGTGGTACTGTATAGCATTTCTGTACTGCCACTGTACTGCTGCCAGTCAGCGTGTACTGTAAGGATAAGTGAAATGAGGAAGAAATCCGGTGAAAGAGGGAGGGGCAAGGGAAGAGGTGTTTCCCCTGACGGTTCACGTACAGGCCACAGGGGAGCACCCAAGAAAACTTACTCAATACCGCCCATGTTGTCCAGGACAACAACCCTCACAAATCCAAAAGAACAGGACCAGATAATTACTTGGATGACCTCTCAAGCGTCCAGCAGTGGGTTAAGCAGCACCAGCACATCACGCACGAGGTCCGAGTCCTCAGCCAGTTACAAGGAGCCAGTGGGCACAAAGCTGACACAACCGGCAGCGACACCACGCACACAACTGCCAGATAACCAGTCCGATGAATTACCTCAGGACACAATGGGGTATTCGCAGGAGCTATTCCCAGCCCAACAAACTTCCACCTTTCAAAGGTCAATGGAGGAACAGCCAGAAATGTTGTGCCTGGATTCACAACCGTTAACTGTGGGAAATGCACCGCGCACTGAAATACAAGGCGAGTCCGAAGAGGACTCGGAAACCCAAATCCCAGAGCAATTTGGGCAGGAGGGGTTGCAATTGCAGGAGGTCGGCCGACAAGATCTGGAAGACGACGTTGGAGTGTGCTGCGCAGAGGTTGTTGTGGGGAGCTCTACTCCACGGCGGTGGCCCACAATGACATATGACGAGTTTGAGGAGATGGAAGAGGAGGGTATGGACAATGTGGACAGAGACCCAGATTTTGTTTGTGAACGAGAACATCGCCGTCGTAGCAGCAGCACAGATGAGTCTGTTGAAGAACACACTGCTGCACGAGTTCGCCTTGTGCCACAAGGTAGGCGGCGCGCAATTTCAGGCACCACAAGCGTGGAAGTTCAAGTGAGAGGCAAAAGAGGAGCAAACAGAAATCGCCAGCAAGGAGGCAGGTGCTCCAAAGTCTGGGCTTTCTTTGAAGACTGCACTGAGGATGTTACCATGGCGATTTGCAAGGTGTGCAAGACCCGCCTGAGCAGGGGGAAAAATATTAACAACCTCTCCACCACCAGCATGAGCCGTCACATGCTATCCAAACATCCCACTCTTTGGGCAAACGCGTCAGGACAGGGTACCAGAAACAACACTGCCTCCCTTGGGTTCACCAGACTCACCACCAGACCCGCCTCAGCAGCAGCAGTAGCCCAGCCATTGCGTGGTTCACAACATTCACAAACATCAGACGACGCTGACACTGTCACTTTCCGGAGTAGTGCTCTTGAGGTCTCCCAGTGTTCATCAAACACAACAACCAACAGCCCTTCCGTGTGCAGCGCTACGGTTCAGTTGTCTGTGTCGGAGATGTTTGAGCGCAAGAGGAAATTGCCAGCAAATGACCCCCGGGCCGTGGCAGTAACAGCCAGCATAGCCAAGCTTCTGGCCTGCGAAATGCTGCCATATCGATTGGTGGAGACAAACAGCTTCAAGGGCATGATGTCAGTGGCCATCCCACGTTACGTGGTTCCCAGCCGCTACCACTTTGCACGCTCTGCAGTGCCTGAGTTGCATGAGCACGTGGTCAGCAAAATAACCCGAAGCTTGAAGAATGCCGTTGCCTGCAAGGTTCACCTCACCACTGACACCTGGACGAGTGCGTTCGGCCAGGGTCGATACATCTCCCTTACCGCGCACTGGGTGAACCTTGTGGAGCCTGGCAGCGATTCCTCACCTGCTACGGCACGGGTGTTGCCCACGCCACAAACAGCTGCACCGCCGTCCCTCCCACTGGATAACAGCAGCACCTACCTCTCTGACTCCTTCTCCTCCAACGCATCTCAAAGCTGTACCTCATCCGGAAACGCTAACCCAGCAGCAGTAGGATCGTGGAAGCAGTGCAGCACAGCTGTTGGCATGCGTCAGCAAGCGTTGCTGAAGCTAATCTGCCTTGGGGATAAGCAGCACACAGGGGAGGAAATTTGGAGGGGAATAAAGGAACAGACGGATTTGTGGCTGGCACCGCTGGACCTGAAACCGGGCATGGTTGTGTGTGATAATGGGAGTAATCTCATTCGCGCTTTAAGGTTGGCTAAGCTGACACACATCCCTTGCCTGGCGCACGTGATGAACCTAGTAGTTCAGCGGTTCCTGAGGACATACCCAGGCGTGCCCGATCTGCTGTTGAAGGTGCGTCGAGTGTCCAAACATTGTAGAAATTCCAGTACTGCTTCGGGGGCACTCGCCAAGATGCAGGAGCGCTTCAATCTCCCCCACCATCGCTTGCTGTGTGATGTCCCTACGCGCTGGAATTCTACGCTGCACATGCTAGCCCGCTTTTGCGAGCAGAAGAGTGCAGTGGTCCAGTACATGACGGCGCAGTACCGAGGCGCATCCGGCCAGCTGCCAAGCTTCTGTGGATCCGATTGGGCCAACATGTTGGACCTCTGCCAAGTCCTCCAAAATTTTGAGCAATCCACGTTGCTTGTGAGCAGTGACAACTCTTCAGTCAGCATTACCATACCACTGCTGTGTTTACTGAAGAGGTCGATGTTAAAAATCAAGGAAACAGCTGTCATGATGCAACTGGGGGAATCTGAAGGAGAAAACGATCAGCGTGATGGTACCAACATCAGGCCATCCGCCTCAGGGAACGCTGGCCCCAGCAGCTATGACGAAGAAGAGGAGGAGGAACAGCTGGAGTTGGAGCAGGAATTTCATGCCACCACTGACGAGGGCCAGAGCGGTGCACGTTGGACTTCCACAATTCAACGCGAATGGTCAGCAGAAGCAGACCAGGAGGAAGGTGACGACTATGATGCATCACAACAACTATCACAACGCTCACAAGAGGATGATGAGGATTCTGGTAGGACTCTGGCACACATGGCTCAATTCATGCTAGACTGCATTGAACGTGACCCACGCATTGTGCGCATTCTGGACAACACCAATTACTGGGTTTATACCCTTCTGGATCCACGGTACAAACACAATGTTCCAAAACTGCTTGAAGAAAGAGTCAGACAGGTCAAAATGGAAGAATACCAGCAGGCCCTTGTGGAGACTTTAGAGAGGAGATTGACATCCTCCCCCTCCTCTAGCCAGTTGTACGCAGACAGACTGACTTCCGCAAACCCAGGACGACCAGGAGGGCAGCAAACAACGCAAGCCGCAGCTAGTACCCAAAAGGGAATGGTATCGGCAGTGTCCTTGGAGTGGGAAAATTTTCTGACACCCATGCAGCCGCAGCCCACTGAACAGCAAGCGTGCAGATCCACCTCCAACACCGATCGCCTGGAGAAGATGGTCAAGGACTACATGTCAGATGGCGTAGCTGTGTCGAACCATCCATCTGCACCCTTCAACTATTGGGTATCGAAGCTAGACACCTGGCACGAACTGGCAATGTACGCAATAGAGGTGCTGGCTTGCCCGGCAGCCAGCGTTATGTCGGAACGCTGTTTCAGTGCTGCCGGAGGCATCGTCACAGATCGGCGTATCCGCCTCTCTACAGAAAATGCAGACCGTCTGACTCAAATTAAAATGAATCAATCCTGGATTGGAAATGACTACGCAACACTCCAGGACCCCAACCAAGTAACATGACCAATGAACATCTGGGATGGTGTTGCGTTTCCGGGCCCTGTTTATTGAACCTCTCATCTGTATTACATTTATGACTGCATGGCGGCAAAAAGCATTGCTGCTATATCCGCACGCTTTTTGTCCACATGCAAGGCCTGGGTTGTTGTGTCTCACAAAGCGTGGCCTTCTCCTCCTGCGCCTGCTCCTGTTCCATCACGTCTGCTGCTGCTGGGTTAGCGTTGCCGCGTGGTCCCTGTTTATTGAACCACTTATCTTTATTACATTTATGACTGCATGGCGGTACAAAGCATGCTATCCGCACGCTTCTTGCCCTCATGCAAGGCCTGGGTTGTTGTGTCTCACAAAGCGTGGCCTTCTCCTCCTGCGCCTGCTCCTGTTCCATCACGTCTGCTGCTGCTGGGTTAGCGTTGCCGCGTGGTCCCTGTTTATTGAACCACTTATCTTTATTACATTTATGACTGCATGGCGGTACAAAGCATGCTATCCGCACGCTTCTTGCCCTCATGCAAGGCCTGGGTTGTTGTGTCTCACAAAGCGTGGCCTTCTCCTCCTGCGCCTCCTCCTGTTCCATCACGTCTGCTGCTGCTGGGTTAGCGTTGCCGCGTGGTCCCTGTTTATTGAACCACTTATCTTTATTACATTTATGACTGCATGGCGGTACAAAGCATGCTATCCGCACGCTTCTTGCCCTCATGCAAGGCCTGGGTTGTTGTGTCTCACAAAGCGTGGCCTTCTCCTCCTGCGCCTGCTCCTGTTCCATCACGTCTGCTGCTGCTGGGTTAGCGTTGCCGCGTGGTCCCTGTTTATTGAACCACTTATCTTTATTACATTTATGACTGCATGGCGGTACAAAGCATGCTATCCGCACGCTTCTTGCCCTCATGCAAGGCCGGGGTTGTTGTGTCTCACAAAGCGTGGCCTTCTCCTCCTGCGCCTCCTCCTGTTCCATCACGTCTGCTGCTGCTGGGTTAGCGTTGCCGCGTGGTCCCTGTTTATTGAACCACTTATCTTTATTACATTTATGACTGCATGGCGGTACAAAGCCTGCTATCCGCACGCTTCTTGCCCTCATGCAAGGCCGGGGTTGTTGTGTCTCACAAAGCGTGGCCTTCTTCTCCTCCTGCGCCACCCTCCTCCTGTTCCATCACGTGTGCTGCTGCTGGGTTAGCGTTACCGGTCCCTTTTCCTGGAACCTCTTATATGTATTACATTTATGACTGCATGCCGACAAAAAACATGTTACCTGTGCAAAGAAAACAGACATTTCCCGCATTTAAAAGACAGTTTTCCCTTTGAAACTTTAAAATCGATTTTCTCAAAAACTATAAGCTCTTTTTGCTAATTTTTTTTTCCTCTTGTACCCACTCCCAAGGTGCACATACCCTGTAAATTTGGGGTATGTAGCATGCAAGGAGGCTTTACAAACCACAAAAGTTCGGGTCCCCATTGACTTCCATTATGTTCGGAGTTCGGGTCGAACACCCGAACATCGCGGCCATGTTCGGCCTGTTCGGCCCGAACCCGAACATCTAGATGTTCGCCCAACACTACTACTGTCCCATTCACTGCTGTACTGTTACACTAGTCACTGCTTTACTATAGCAGACTCTCATACATTGTGCTGCACTAGTCACTACTGTCCCATTCACTGCTGTACTGCTTGCACTAGTCACTACTGAACTATAACAGGCTCTCATACATTGTGCTGCGCTAGTCACACCTGTACTTATGCACTATTCACTACTGTACCATTCACTGCTGTACTGCTACACTAGACACTGCTGTACTATCATGCCACCCTAGTCACTACTGTACCATTCACTGCTGTACTGCTACACTAGTCACTACTGAACAGGCTCTCATACATTGTGCTGCACTAATCACACCTGTACTTCTGCACTATTCACTACTGTACCATTCACTGCTACACTAGTCACTACTATACCATTCACTACTGTACTTCTGCACTAGTCTCTACTGAACTATAACAGGCTCTCATAAATTGTGCTGCACTAGTCACACCTGTACCTCTGCACTATTCACTACTGTACCATTCGCTGCTGTACTGCTACACGAGACACTGCTGTACTATCGTGCTGCACTATTCACTACTGTACCATTCACTGCTGTACTGCTACACTAGTCACTACTGTACTATCCACCCAGCATGGCCCCCCGGTCATCCTGCAGAACTGCCACTTTTAGGCCCTTATATATGTCTGTTTTTATTCTGTCTGTGTTTGTATGCACCTTTTGCACAATGTTAGTTATGTTCACTGTGTTCACTGTTGTTAACCTGTAATTTTTTTGCACTAAGCCCTACGCCTGTGTGTACCATAAATAATTCTGAGTGTGGCTTCCGCCGCACTTGGCGAAATAAATCTGATTCTGATTCTGCTACCCTAGTCACTACTGTACTGCTGCACTAGTCACTACTGTACTAATTGTGGTGCCCTAGTCACTACTGTACTACTGCACTAGTCACTACTGAACTATAGCAGGCTCATATATATTGTGCTGTACTAGTCACTGCTGTACTAGTCACTACTGTACCATTCACTACTGTACTGCTACACTAGTCACGGCTGTACTCGTGACTACTGAACTATAGCAGGCTCTCATACATTGTGCTGCACTGTTTGTACCATTCACTACAGTACTGCAGCTGTACTATTGTGCTGCACTAGTCACTACTATACTATAGCAAACTCCCATACATTGTGCTGCATAAGTCACTACTGTAGCTGCACTAGTCACTGGCACTGCTGTACTGCTGCACGAGTTGCTACTGTACTATAGCAGACTCTCATGTACCATTGCATAGATCATAGGCCAGATCTGAAGCCTGTCAATCATTTGATACAAAATCTGATCTGCCCCGTGCAAAGTTCAGGTTCAGCCCACCGTAATCCTGGTTTCCATGGATTGTAAGAATCTGTGAAAGCCCAACTTTGACCTGGAATCCACAAGGAAACGCAGCAGCACTGTGTGCAGCAATTCCTAGGGCGATTGTACTTGCGTTTCCTGGCGATCAGAAGCGTAAACTGTGCAGCACTTCTGATTAGCGATATGCTTTTTTTAATATCAAATTTGGGTGTCTGCCTCCCGTCCGTAGCCCCGCCCCCAAGATTGAGGTCATAGATGCCTCAGTAGCACCAATCAGAGAAGCACCTGTGACCTCTTCTGCTAGGGGCCGGGGCTACAGGCAGAAGCCGGAAATACGGACACCTGGTAAGTATAAACATCTTTATTTAAACTTCCATTCGTGCGCAAAATTGATTTTCAAAGCGATTTTTGCAGCACTACTGTACACCGCATTGTGTTCAAGCTGCTGCATGTCCTGCAACTGTGATTAAAGGGAAAAACTGTAAAATGTAAAATATGTGCAAACATATACAAATAAGAAGTGCATTTTTTCCAGAGTAAAATGAGCCATAAATTACTTTTCTCCTATAATGCTGTTACATACAGTAGGCAGTAGAAATCTAACAGAAGTGACAGGTTTTGGACTAGTCCATCTCTTTATAGGGGATTCTCAGGGATATATTTATTTTCAAAAGCACTTAGTGAATGGCAGTTGCTCTGTCCCACTACCAAAGAACTTTGTAGTGAGCAGGGAAGCTGGCCAACATCATTGCAGTGTTCTCCCCAGAATTTTTTTCCAGCTGGGTGGCATGAAATTGTAGCCGGGTGGCATGAAAAAGTAGCCGGGTGGGGCGAAAGGAGAAAATGCAGGGCCGGTGCTTCTATGAGCAATTATGCTTACAGCATAGGAGGAGGTGAGCCGATGACAGCCGGGTGGTCACCAAAACTAGCCGGGTGGAGAACCCGGCTAAAAGAGCCTGGGGAGAAAACTGCATTGTTTAAATCCTTTTTAGGGAATATCTTTATAAAGAATAAAAGCCTTGCTGAGAATCCCCTATAAAGAGATGGACTAGTCCAAAACCTGTCACTTCTGTCAGATTTCTACTACCTACTGTAAGTGACCGCAACATAGGAGAAAAGTAATTTATGGCTCATTTTACTTTGGAAAAAACGCACTTCTTATTTGTATATGTTCGCACATATTTTACAGTTTTTTGCTGTAGTGCCCCTTTAACCCTACTCGCAATTGCACTAGTGGGTTCCCCACCACTCACTTTTATTGGCAAATAATTTTTGGGAATTGTTGGAGATCCCAAAACGCCCTAGAGGGTCCCAGCCCTAAGGTCCTGTTTCCACTGCATGTCATCCGTCCTCCATATGGATTGCTTGTGGTCAGAGAATTGCTATAATGTGAGCCTTCTCAGAAAAAGCATGCAGTTTTTTTGTTCCCACTAGTATGATGCCATTTTGTAAACACACTGCGCATTGCGTTTTACCTACTCGCTTTGCCTTTTGTAGTGGAAACTGGACGTAAAGGCTCATCGGTCGGCAGCATCATTAGCACCAGCTAGATATGAATTTTAAATATGACTTGATGTAAACTGCCCTACGGGGATCAAAACTAGACAGGGACTCTACTGAATCTTTACCCAGGCCTAATAAGGGGTAAGAAGCTGATTATCCAGCCATCGGGTAATAACTGCTAGTTTTCCAAACTTATTGGCTGTGTGCAAAGTTCTGGTTCAGCCTTTGCTAATTCTGGTTTGTGAAGATCTTAAAAAGGTGTACCTGAGCTGACACCTGCGTGAAAAACCACATACTTGCCTAGATGGCGAGGGGCCTCTGGATCCTGCAAAGGCTTCCTATTTCCTCCTGGCCCCCACTGTTGCAGCTGGCGGACCACTGAGGGAAACCTGACGAGCTATCAGCTGACATGCGTGATGCTGGTACACGGCCTCAGCTGACATGTGTGATGCTGGTACACGGCTTCAGCTGACATGTGTGATGCTGGTACACGGCTTCAGCTGACATGCGTGATGCTGGTACACGGCTTCAGCTGACATGTGTGATGCTGGTACACGGCCTCAGCTGCCATGTGTGATGCTGGTACACGGCCTCAGCTGCCATGTGTGATGCTGGTACACGGCCTCAGCTGCCATGCGTGATGCTGGTACACGGCCTCAGCTGACATGTGTGATGCTGGTACACAGCTTCAGTTGACATGTGTGATGCTGGTACACGGCCTCAGCTGACATGTGTGATGCTGGTACACGGCTTCAGCTGACATGTGTGATGCTGGTACACGGCTTCAGCTGACATGTGTGATGCTGGCACACGGCCTCAGCTGCCATGTGTGATGCTGGTACACGGCCTCAGCTGCCATGTGTGATGCTGGTACACGGCTTCAGCTGCCATGTGTGATGCTGGTACACGGCCTCAGCTGCCATGTGTGATGCTGGTACACGGCCTCAGCTGCCATGTGTGATGCTGGTACACGGCCTCAGCTGCCATGTGTGATGCTGGTACACGGCCTCAGCTGCCATGTGTGATGCTGGTACACGGCCTCAGCTGCCATGTGTGATGCTGGTACACGGCCTCAGCTGCCATGTGTGATGCTGGTACACGGCCTCAGCTGCCATGTGTGATGCTGGTACACGGTCTCAGCTGCCATGTGTGATGCTGGTACACGGCCTCAGCTGCCATGCGTGATGCTGGTACACGGCCTCAGCTGCCATGCGTGATGCTGGTACACGGCCTCAGCTGACATGCGTGATGTACACGGCTTCAGCTGACATGCGTGATGCTGGTACACGGCTTCAGCTGACATGCGTGATGCTGGTACACGGCTTCAGCTGTCATGTGTGATGCTGGTACACTGCTTCAGCTGACATGCGTGATGCTGGTACACGGCTTCAGCTGACATGCGTGATGCTGGTACACGGCTTCAGCTGACATGCGTGATGCTGGTACACGGCTTCAGCTGACATGCGTGATGCTGGTACATGGCTTCAGCTGACATGCGTGATGCTGGTACACGGCTTCAGCTGACATGCGTGATGCTGGTACACGGCTTCAGCTGACATGCGTGATGCTGGTACACGGCCTCAGCTGACATGCGTGATGTACACGGCTTCAGCTGACATGCGTGATGCTGGTACACGGCCTCAGCTGACATGCGTGATGCTGGTACACGGCTTCAGCTGACATGCGTGATGCTGGTACACGGCTTCAGCTGTCATGCGTGATGCTGGTACACGGCCTCAGCTGCCATGTGTGATGCTGGTACACGGCCTCAGCTGCCATGTGTGATGCTGGTACACGGCCTCAGCTGCCATGTGTGATGCTGGTACACGGCCTCAGCTGCCATGTGTGATGCTGGTACACGGCCTCAGCTGCCATGTGTGATGCTGGTACACGGCCTCAGCTGAAATGCGTGATGCTGGTACACGGCCTCAGCTGACATGCGTGATGCTGGTACACGGCCTCAGCTGACATGCGTGATGCTGGTACACGGCCTCAGCTGCCATGCGTGATGCTGGTACACGGCCTCAGCTGCCATGCGTGATGCTGGTACACGGCCTCAGCTGCCATGCGTGATGCTGGTACACGGCCTCAGCTGCCATGCGTGATGCTGGTACACGGCCTCAGCTGCCATGCGTGATGCTGGTACACGGCCTCAGCTGCCATGCGTGATGCTGGTACACGGCCTCAGCTGCCATGCGTGATGCTGGTACACGGCCTCAGCTGCCATGCGTGATGCTGGTACACGGCCTCAGCTGCCATGCGTGATGCTGGTACACGGCCTCAGCTGCCATGCGTGATGCTGGTACACGGCCTCAGCTGCCATGCGTGATGCTGGTACACGGCCTCAGCTGCCATGCGTGATGCTGGTACACGGCCTCAGCTGCCATGCGTGATGCTGGTACACGGCCTCAGCTGCCATGCGTGATGCTGGTACACGGCCTCAGCTGCCATGCGTGATGCTGGTACACGGCCTCAGCTGCCATGCGTGATGCTGGTACACGGCCTCAGCTGCCATGCGTGATGCTGGTACACGGCCTCAGCTGCCATGCGTGATGCTGGTACACGGCCTCAGCTGCCATGCGTGATGCTGGTACACGGCCTCAGCTGCCATGCGTGATGCTGGTACACGGCCTCAGCTGCCATGCGTGATGCTGGTACACGGCCTCAGCTGCCATGCGTGATGCTGGTACACGGCCTCAGCTGCCATGCGTGATGCTGGTACACGGCCTCAGCTGCCATGCGTGATGCTGGTACACGGCCTCAGCTGCCATGCGTGATGCTGGTACACGGCCTCAGCTGCCATGCGTGATGCTGGTACACGGCCTCAGCTGCCATGCGTGATGCTGGTACACGGCCTCAGCTGCCATGCGTGATGCTGGTACACGGCCTCAGCTGCCATGCGTGATGCTGGTACACGGCCTCAGCTGCCATGCGTGATGCTGGTACACGGCCTCAGCTGCCATGCGTGATGCTGGTACACGGCCTCAGCTGCCATGCGTGATGCTGGTACACGGCCTCAGCTGCCATGCGTGATGCTGGTACACGGCCTCAGCTGCCATGCGTGATGCTGGTACACGGCCTCAGCTGCCATGCGTGATGCTGGTACACGGCCTCAGCTGCCATGCGTGATGCTGGTACACGGCCTCAGCTGCCATGCGTGATGCTGGTACACGGCCTCAGCTGCCATGCGTGATGCTGGTACACGGCCTCAGCTGCCATGCGTGATGCTGGTACACGGCCTCAGCTGCCTTGCGTGATGCTGGTACACGGCCTCAGCTGCCATGCGTGATGCTGGTACACGGCCTCAGCTGCCATGCGTGATGCTGGTACACGGCCTCAGCTGCCATGCGTGATGCTGGTACACGGCCTCAGCTGCCATGCGTGATGCTGGTACACGGCCTCAGCTGCCATGCGTGATGCTGGTACACGGCCTCAGCTGCCATGCGTGATGCTGGTACACGGCCTCAGCTGCCATGCGTGATGCTGGTACACGGCCTCAGCTGCCATGCGTGATGCTGGTACACGGCCTCAGCTGCCATGCGTGATGCTGGTACACGGCCTCAGCTGCCATGCGTGATGCTGGTACACGGCCTCAGCTGCCATGCGTGATGCTGGTACACGGCCTCAGCTGACATGCGTGATGCTGGTACACGGCCTCAGCTGACATGCGTGATGCTGGTACACGGCCTCAGCTGCCATGCGTGATGCTGGTACACGGCCTCAGCTGCCATGCGTGATGCTGGTACACGGCCTCAGCTGCCATGCGTGATGCTGGTACACGGCCTCAGCTGCCATGCGTGATGCTGGTACACGGCCTCAGCTGCCATGCGTGATGCTGGTACACGGCCTCAGCTGCCATGCGTGATGCTGGTACACGGCCTCAGCTGCCATGCGTGATGCTGGTACACGGCCTCAGCTGACATGCGTGATGCTGGTACACGGCCTCAGCTGACATGCGTGATGCTGGTACACGGCCTCAGCTGACATGCGTGATGCTGGTACACGGCCTCAGCTGACATGCGTGATGTACACGGCTTCAGCTGACATGCGTGATGTACACGGCTTCAGCTGCCATGTGTGATGCTGGTACACGGCCTCAGCTGACATGTGTGATGCTGGTACACGGCCTCAGCTGACATGTGTGATGCTGGTACACGGCCTCAGCTGACATGTGTGATGCTGGTACACGGCTTCAGCTGACATGTGTGATGTTGGTACACGGCCTCAGCTGCCATGTGTGATGCTGGTACACGGCTTCAGCTGTCATGTGTGATGCTGGTACACGGCTTCAGCTGTCATGTGTGATGCTGGTACACGGCTTCAGCTGACATGCGTGATGCTGGTACACGGCTTCAGCTGACATGCGTGATTTACACGGCTTCAGCTGCCATGTGTGATGCTGGTACACGGCCTCAGCTGCCATGTGTGATGCTGGTACACGGCCTCAGCTGCCATGTGTGATGCTGGTACACGGCCTCAGCTGACATGCGTGATGTACACGGCTTCAGCTGCCATGTGTGATGCTGGTACACGGCCTCAGCTGCCATGTGTGATGCTGGTACACGGCCTCAGCTGTCATGTGTGATGCTGGTACACGGCTTCAGCTGACATGTGTGATGTTGGTACACGGCCTCAGCTGCCATGCGTGATGCTGGTACACGGCTTCAGCTGACATGCGTGATGCTGGTACACGGCTTCAGCTGTCATGCGTGATGCTGGTACACGGCTTCAGCTGTCATGTGTGATGCTGGTACACTGCTTCAGCTGACATGCGTGATGCTGGTACACGGCTTCAGCTGACATGTGTGATGTTGGTACACGGCCTCAGCTGCCATGTGTGATGCTGGTACACGGCTTCAGCTGACATGCGTGATGCTGGTACACGGCTTCAGCTGTCATGCGTGATGCTGGTACACGGCTTCAGCTGTCATGCGTGATGCTGGTACACGGCTTCAGCTGACATGCGTGATGCTGGTACACGGCTTCAGCTGACATGCGTGATGCTGGTACACGGCTTCAGCTGACATGCGTGATGCTGGTACACGGCTTCAGCTGACATGCGTGATGCTGGTACACGGCTTCAGCTGACATGCGTGATGCTGGTACACGGCTTCAGCTGACATGCGTGATGCTGGTACACGGCTTCAGCTGACATGCGTGATGCTGGTACATGGCTTCAGCTGATATGTCATGCTGGTACACGGCTTCAGCTGTCATGCGTGATGCTGGTACACGGCCTCAGCTGACATGCGTGATGCTGGTACACGGCCTCAGCTGACATGCGTGATGCTGGTACACGGCCTCAGCTGACATGCGTGATGCTGGTACACGGCCTCAGCTGACATGCGTGATGCTGGTACACGGCTTCAGCTGACATGCGTGATGCTGGTACACGGCTTCAGCTGACATGCGTGATGCTGGTACACGGCTTCAGCTGACATGCGTGATGCTGGTACATGGCTTCAGCTGATATGTCATGCTGGTACACGGCTTCAGCTGGCATGTGTCATGCTGGTACACGGCTTCAGCTGACATGCGTGATGCTGGTACACGGCTTCAGCTGATATGTCATGCTGGTACACGGCTTCAGCTGGCATGTGTCATGCTGGTACACGGCTTCAGCTGGCATGTGTCATGCTGGTACACGGCTTCAGCTGGCATGTGTGATGCTGGTACACGGCTTCAGCTGGCATGTGTGATGCTGGTACACGGCTTCAGCTGGCATGTGTGATGCTGGTACACGGCTTCAGCTGGCATGTGTGATGCTGGTACACGGCTTCAGCTGGCATGTGTCATGCTGGTACACGGCTTCAGCTGGCATGTGTCATGCTGGTACACGGCTTCAGCTGGCATGTGTCATGCTGGTACACGGCTTCAGCTGGCATGTGTCATGCTGGTACACGGCTTCAGCTGGCATGTGTCATGCTGGTACACGGCTTCAGCTGGCATGTGTCATGCTGGTACACGGCTTCAGCTGGCATGTGTCATGCTGGTACATTGCTTCAGCTGATATGTCATGCTGGTACACGGCTTCAGCTGGCATGTGACATGCTGGTACACGGCTGTGGGTATTTGCTTAGTGAAAGCTCCCGACGTATTTGGAAAGCTCACTCAAGATAAATATGTGCTTAGCTTGGAATGTAACTGGCATTGTGTGAATCTTTCTCATGCGTTTGCCTCGTATGACTTTAATTTCAGTGAGATTGTATTTGCTTTTCTCTCAACACCTGGCAGTTTATGGTTAACTTACATGACTGGGAGGGTGGAGTCCACAGCGGCTTCCTGAATCGCACTGAGCTCTGCTGACTCGCACGCTGCTTTGCCTAAATACAAAATACTAACCAGGGCGTTACGCATTGTGCCCAGTCAGCCCTGCCGCAGAACTATCACAGAATATTATGGCGCTTTATAACTTAATAATAATAATTACAAGTCCCAGACAGGCTGGTTTTCTAAACTTAAGAGAGCATAATCTGGACTGAATTTCTTTAAAACCTTGTGCTGCATATACATTTATAAAACAGAAGGTATCGGCCATTATTCAGCTTTATGTGAGCAAGACAGAAGAGATGCATCATGGGAGTTCCTAATATGCAAATCATAAAAAAACAAAACAAATTATGAGGCAAAATTTAGCAAAATAACGAAGCAATGATTCTAGGGACACCACCTGATTGAGGGCTGGTTCAGACGGACGCTTGCAGAGCGTTTACAGCCAGCGTTCAGGGCTTGGCGTTAAACGCTCCCATTCAAGTGAATGGGAGCGTTTGTACCAAGCTTTCATGCGCGTTTGCACGAACGCGGCGTTCGGGTCCCGATTTTCCCTGGCGTTCAAGGAGCCCCTGGAAGCTACATGTAGCTTCCAGGGGCGGTTAACCGCTACGGGTAATGTCCCCCTAGGGGAAGAAAAAACGCGACCGCATCCAAACGCAACGCGAACGCTGCTGAAAGCCCGAACGCATTGCCGCCGCGACGCCAATGAACGCGACGCCTCCAAACGTCCGTCTGAACCAGCCCTGAGGCTGCTAAAAAGGGCGCTTTGGAAAGAAGGTCAACGCCATAGGTGTCTATTATCATAAAAGCCGCAACAGCTATGAAAAGCCATAATTTGCATAGCTGGAAGCCATGCCCTCTTTTATCGGGTGCCTCCGGGCGGCCACATTTTGGCACAGCATGGGGTTGTTACAGGGTTAGTTGCCACCAGGGGTTTAACGGTTAGGCACCACTGGTGGGGGTGGTTAAGGGCTAGGTAGAGGGAGGGTTCAGTTCTGTGTGAGAGTAGGCTTAGGTTAGGTCATAGCAAAATATCAGTAAAGATTACTTTTTTCCTGTCACCTTTTTTATTACATGCATGTCCACCTGATTAGCTGTTGAGTCCAGGTTTGCTGAGCATCTGAGGGAAGTATTTGAGGGAAGTATTACTGTACTATATAGTAAGATACCAGCTAGCCTCCCTACTCACTTGCACACAATTTTGTCAGTTAGACTTTGCAACTGCCTTTCAGGAAATGCTTTTGAAAACAAAGAAAACCATGACAATCCCACATGAGGAGATGGACTAGTCCAAAACCTGTCAGTTCTTTCAGATTTGAACTGCTTACTTTTTTTCACCAGAGTGGTCCTTTTTGAAGGAAACCTAAAGCGAAAAAAACAAATCAAAAACAAAAAACAGTTTAGCTTACCTTGGGCTTCTACCAGCCCCCCGCAGCCATCTGAACGACTGACTCAGCCACAGATCATGTTTTGTGTGCTTGGGGTTTTACTCTGACTCATTTAAAACTAACCAATAAATGGTGTCATCCTAATTGCAAAGGACCTCTGTCGAAAATGTAAACATATAAAATTAAGAAGTACGTTTCTTCCAGAGTAAAATGAGCCATAAATTACTTTTCTCCTATGTTGCTGTCACTTAAAGTAGGTAGTAGAAATATGACAGAACCGACAGGTTTTGGATTACCCCATCTCCTTATGGGGGGGGGGGGGGGGTTCACAGGGATTTCTTTATTATCAAAATGAACTTAGTGAATGGCAGTTGCTCCGTCCAACTGCCCAAAAAACGTACGGTGAGTAGGGAGGCTGGTCAGCATCTTTGTATAAATCTTTTTCAGGGAGTGTTTTTATAAAGAATAAAGGCCATGCTGATAATGCCCTATGGAGAGATGGACTAGCCCAAAATCTGTCGGTAATGTCAGATTTCTACTACTTACTGTAAATGCCAGCAACATAGGAGAGAAGTAATTTATGTCTCATTTTACTGTGTGAGAAATGTACTTATTTATGTGTTTTACATTTTAAGATTTTTGCGACAGTTCCTCTTTAAGCATGGCTGCGCTCACATGTGACTCCATTGGGGTGTGGGGGGTGAGGGGAGCAGCTGACAGGCTGTAAATTTGCTGCCTTGTGTGAAAGTGTGGTAAACCTGGATCTGTGTAATGCTTTTTCTCAGTTTTGTATTGTGATTGAACTGCCGTAGATCACTCGAGTTCTGTACAGACAGGTCAGCGTTGCCTGGGGCTGTGCTTAGTGACGTTGCTGTACTGGGGAAGGTGGTTATGGCTCTGCTTTGGCCTCGGTCCAGGATGAGCTAATCAATTTCGCAAGCGCATAGTTGTGGCTGAGAAGCTGGAATTCAGCAACAGAAAGTTTAGAAAACTGAATTTTTGATGCAGTCGAAGTATCTAATCAGAATGATTTTAGTGACCCCGAGTGTTGCCTGTGTGAGTCTTTTCAGTTCACACTGCAGTAGATGGGTCAGGTTGAGACTCGATGATAATTCCCATCCTGTGTGAGAACAAAGGACACTGGGTGCAGCACAGAGAAGCCATGGTGTGATTATCATCACTGACTCTCCTTGTATGTTCTTCAGCCAGGTAAAAGCAGATCAATAGTATTCTTACCCATAAGGCTTCAGAGTCAGAGGGTATCTTAGTAGAGAATCTTACAGAAAATTGTATGGTGTGTACTAGGCATAATAGGGCGCCTATGGCAAATTCTGAAATTGCACCCACCTCTGTAAAAATAGCAGGGTGCTGCCTCTCAGATTAATGGTGACCGGTCTTCGTCACTGTGCTGTCCCCCGATGCTGCCCTCGCTGCCTGAGCATCCGTTCAAGTACCAAACCTCATATCAGCAGAGCGCTAACAGCGCCCAATGTACTCCAAATGCAGGAAGTGACCAATGACATCACTTCCGCATTTGGAGTACATACATTGGAAGCTGATAGTGTGTGCCCTTTCTGTCTGCTGTCCCTGCTGATTTGAGGTCTGGTATTTGAATGGAGAGGCCCATGCAGTAGGTGCAGCATGAGGGGAAACAGCTAGCAAAGCAGAAAGACGTGGCATGGGGGCAGGAATGGTGCCCATGGCGCGGGCCATGCCTGCACCCTTTAGATTCGCTACTGTTCAGAGTTATTAGAACACAATGTAACTCATTATTTACAGAGTATTATTCTTCGCACTATGTACAATCTCATTTGTACTATAGTCTTTATGTTCCTACCTTGGTGTAAAGGTGTGTCCAGATGGACAATCGGTGCCACATGTAACAATCATTAGGGTGGGGGATGCGTGCTATACAGACACTCTGCTCGGGTATAAGCAGCCCAGTCATGTGCTGCTCAGTAGAGGAGGGATGAGGGATTAGCACATGATGGAGTGGCTCCCGGCTGTGTGGTAAATGCATGGACAATGCACACATCCGCTACTCATTTGTTGGTGTCACTTAGTATTCCCCAGGTGAACCTTGTGTCAAAACTTAAATGCCTCAAGAGGAGAGCCTCTGGATCTTGAAGAGGCTTCCTGCGTTGTCCTCTGGTCCACCATTGCGGAGTGCGGACATCCCAAAGGAATCCAACAAACTCTTGTCAGATTCAAGCATGAGCTCAGCCATACTGCGTGCATAAAGAAGAGTGCAGTCACTATGTGCAGGAGGGTTCCGGGCAGTCACTATGTGCAGGAGGGTCCCGGGCAGTCACTATGTGCAGGAGGGTCCCGGGCAGTCACTATGTGCAGGAGGGTCCCGGGCAGTCACTATGTGCAGGAGGGTCCCGGGCAGTCACTATGTGCAGGAGGGTCCCGGGCAGTCACTATGTGCAGTAGGGTCCCGGGCAGTCACTATGTGCAGGAGGGTCCCGGGCAGTCACTATGTGCAGGAGGGTCCCGGGCAGTCACTATGTGCAGGAGGGTCCCGGGCAGTCACTATGTGCAGGAGGGTCCCGGGCAGTCACTATGTGCAGGAGGGTCCCGGGCAGTCACTATGTGCAGGAGGGTCCCGGGCAGTCACTATGTGCAGGAGGGTCCCGGGCAGTCACTATGTGCAGGAGGGTCCCGGGCAGTCACTATGTGCAGGAGGGTCCCGGGCAGTCACTATGTGCAGGAGGGTCCCGGGCAGTCACTATGTGCAGGAGGGTCCCGGGCAGTCACTATGTGCAGGAGGGTCCCGGGCAGTCACTATGTGCAGGAGGGTCCCGGGCAGTCACTATGTGCAGGAGGGTCCCGGGCAGTCACTATGTGCAGTAGGGTCCCGGGCAGTCACTATGTGCAGGAGGGTCCCGGGCAGTCACTATGTGCAGGAGGGTCCCGGGCAGTCACTATGTGCAGGAGGGTCCCGGGCAGTCACTATGTGCAGGAGGGTCCCGGGCAGTCACTATGTGCAGGAGGGTCCCGGGCAGTCACTATGTGCAGGAGGGTCCCGGGCAGTCACTATGTGCAGGAGGGTCCCGGGCAGTCACTATGTGCAGGAGGGTCCCGGGCAGTCACTATGTGCAGGAGGGTCCCGGGCAGTCACTGTGCAGGAGGGTCCCGGGCAGTCACTGTGCAGGAGGGTCCCGGGCAGTCACTATGTGCAGGAGGGTCCCGGGCAGTCACTATGTGCAGGAGGGTCCCGGGCAGTCACTGTGCAGGAGGGTCCCGGGCAGTCACTATGTGCAGGAGGGTCCCGGGCAGTCACTATGTGCAGGAGGGTCCCGGGCAGTCACTATGTGCAGGAGGGTCCCGGGCAGTCACTGTGCAGGAGGGTCCCGGGCAGTCACTATGTGCAGGAGGGTCCCGGGCAGTCACTATGTGCAGGAGGGTCCCGGGCAGTCACTATGTGCAGGAGGGTCCCGGGCAGTCACTGTGCAGGAGGGTCCCGGGCAGTGGCAGAGGATGGTGCGAGGAGCCTCTGGAGGATCCAGAGGCTTCCCTCATCCTTGGGAAAATATTTCACTTGTAACCTCGGGTTCTCTTTAAGGGCTCGACCACATGCCCAACTGATGTCGCCAGTCGGGGATCAGGAGCTGGGGTTAGGCGCATACTTGACATCACGCAGGGGAGCGTCGCAAACAACGGGGTCGCTGGGGTTCAGTAGATCCGTTCGGTGGATCGCTCGTGGGTGAGGTGTTGGGGGTCGTCAGGTGCCGCAGACATGCCTGATTGTTGGCTGAGGCAGTCGTTATTGTCTGCTTCAGCCAACTTAAAGGACAACTGAAGAGAGAGGTATATGGAGGCTGCCATGTTTATTTCCTTTTAAGCAATACCAATTGCCTGGCAGCTCTGCTGATCCTCTGCCTCTAATACTATTAGCCATAGCCCCTGAACAAGCATGCAGCAGATCAGGTATTTCAGACTTTAAAGTCAGATCTGACAAGACTAGCTGCATGCTTGTTTCTGGTGTTATTCAGGTACTACTGCAAAGAAATAGACCAGCAGGGCTGCCAGGCAACTGGTATTGATTAAAAGGAACTAAATATGGCAGCCTCTGCATACCTCTTACTTCAGTTCCCCTTTAAGTCAGGCTTGTGTATACCTCATACAGAATACCCGAAGTGACATGAGATAGACGTGTATGTACAGTGCCTAGCACACATAACTATGCTGTGTTCCTTTTTTTTTTTTTTTTTCTTCCTCTGTCTCAAAGCGTTAAATATCAGGTATGTAAGTGGCTGACTCAGTCCTGACTCAGACAGGAAGTGACTACAGTGTGACCCTCACTGATAAGAAATTTCAACTATAAAACACTTTCCTATCAGAAAATGGCATTCTAAGTAGATAAATACTTGCGCTATTTACAGAACATACATTGCTTTGTCCACATTTTGATTTTAGTGTTTTTTTTTTTTTTATATAGTAAAAAAAACTGAGTCTATCTTGAAGCCAATCCTGATGTCATTTTTTCTCTTAATCTCCTCTGCCTGATTGTTTATGCATTGCACGCCCTCCTCCCAGTCTTTGGGCACTCCCACCCAGCTCTGCAATAGAAAGTGCATTGTCTTAGTATGAGAAATATTGGCCAATCGGAGAGAAACAAAGGTGTAGGAGGGAAAAACAGGATGGAAAGTGGCTTCAGCCAATTAGGCTGCATAAGTCTGAGGGGAAGAAAAGAAGCAAAAAAAAAAAAAAAAAAAAAAAGCAAATCCAGCATGCCCTGCAAATTCCTTTGTGCGGCAATGTACCAAATAAGGGTCAGGTAAACTGGGGAATGATCATTTATCAACAAGGAAAGGAATAGTGATTTTTTTTTTACTTTTGGATTGCCTGGTTAGCATCCTTATTACTTATTTACAAAATTAAAATAATAAATGATTTTATGCCCGACAGTTATACTTTCATCACTGTTGTGGGACACTTAAAATAGTGGTTGCCCTTCCTTTAGGCTTCTTGCACACAGGGACGTTACAGGCGCACGTTAGTGCAGCCTGTAACGCTCCCCCAACGTACAGCAATGTAACACAAGTGGGCTGTTCACACTGCCCACGTTGCGTTACATGTAACGCTGCACGTTTTTCCGAAAGTGCAGCATGCTACGGCGTTACAGCGGCTTAAGATGCGTTAGAATGTTTGTACATGCACAGTCATGTTGGGGAGGAGCGGAAAAAAACAAGCCAGGCACATGGCTAATCAATATTCACTGCACGTTGTGACGTGCAGTGTTTACTTCCTGGTGCGGCCGCTCTGTGCGGCAATTGGCCGGCGGGACCACGTAATGCCGCATGCGTCCAAGAGTACGCATCACGGCATCACAGACGCCAGAGTGAGCTGCACAACGCGGCTCACTCTGATGTCCACATCGAAGTGCACCAGGCGTTGCGTTAGGTGCACGTTATGCGACATTAACGTAGCACCTAACGCAACGTCTTAGTGTGCAAGTAGCCTTAAATTCTAGAGGGACCTAGCCTGATAGCCTTCAAATTTGGAGGAAATACAAAAAAGTTTCTTACCTGGGGCTTCTTGCAGCTCCCCACCGTCCTCCCGAGACCCTCCGACCAGCAGCGGCGACCCTCTTAAAGCTGGCCGGCCACCTGCCTCCTTGTTGCGTCCCCGTGCATGTCTGCATTCTGAGCATGTGCATTATGGGAAAATTGCTACTGTGCATGCTCAGAACGCTCCCGGCGACCGGAGTGTAATCAGGGGCCGCTTGTGCAGTAGTTTTCGTCTGGCCATTACCGACCAGCTTTGCAGGGGTTGTCGCTGCTGGCTGGAGGGTTGCAGAAGGTGGGTGCGGGCACAGAATGACTGCAGGGGGCTGCAAGAAGCCCTGGGTAAGTTAAACTTCTTTTTTTTCACTTAACCTCCCTGGCGTTCTATTAAAATCGCCAGGGAGGCTGCGGGAGGGTTTTTTTTAAATTAAAAAAAAAGTATTTCATGCAGCCAACTGAAAGTTGGCTGCATGAAAGCCCACTAGAGGGCGCTCCGGAAGCGTACTTTCGATCGCCTCCGGCAATCGAAAGTAACAAGATAGGCCGCAATGAGCGGCCTATCTTGTTTCGCTTTCCTCGTCGCCATGGCGACGAGCGGAGTGACGTCATGGACGTCAGTCGACGTCCTGACGTCAGAGCCGCCCGATCCAGCCCCTAGCGCCGGCCGGAACTGTTTGTTCCGGCTGCGCTGGGCTCGGGCGGCTGGGGGGACCCTCTTTCGCCGGCGATCGGGCAGCACACGCGGCTGGCAAAGTGCCGGCTGCGTGTGCTGCTTTTTACAAAATTGAAATCGGCCCAGCAGGGCCTGAGCGGCGACCTCCGGCGGCATACCCCGAGCTCAGCTCGGGATTACCGCCAAGGAGGTTAAGTAACCCTATCCTCATACACATTCTAGAGTCTTTGGGCTTGATTCACAAAGCAGTGATAACTGTTAGCACGCTGGTGAAAAGCCCTTTATAAGGCCTAAACTCAGTTTAAGCGTGATACGTTTAGGTGTGATAAGTGTAGCCCTGATAACTATAGCACCAACTGGGTTAGCACCGCAGTGCACAGCTGATCAAAAGTTTTGCGCTAGCAAAGACTGGTGCACTTCGCATAGAGTTTAATGGCGCTGCTTTGCGTGCAGGACTTTGCGTGCGATCTAAACTTATCACGCCTAAACTGGCTTTTCACCAGTGTGGTGCAATCATTATCACGCCTAAAGTCTCTAACTGGGTTAGCACCGCTTTTTGAATCGAGCCCTTTGTGTTTCAAACATTTTTATTAAAAACCTTTTTTAACAATATAAAAAAAGATTGACAAATAGCATGCATAGCTTGTTACATCCAAACATTAAATGAACAGTGTGTCATCACATAAAATCAACCGGGATATCCATTGATCAAGAGAACATCTAAAGAGACACTCTTATGTAATGCATTGACCTTGCAGGCCAGAGCACAGAGCCAACAGTCTGGGCTGATGATACAGGTAGGGCAACCTTTAATGGAGGCCAGGGTGACTGAAGCTGGACTAAACCTATCTCCCGGCGGTAGTAGGCAGTTCTGATAAGTTTAAATTGTGTTATAACTTGGTCGAGAGCGAGCCATGGGGCATCAAGGAACAAAAATGTAAATGAGAAGAGATAGAGGGAAGGGGTAGAATAAAGAGTGTTGGGGTTAAGATGAAGGGGTGAGAACATCCCTACAACTTAGAACTTTGGTGTCAAACTCAAATACAATGTGGGCCGAAATTGAACACTGGGACCCAGTCGTGGGTCAACCTCAATTTCTACTGGCCACCATCCTTCCTTATAAAGTTTCCAGGTGTCTAATGGCCCTCTGCAACCCCCATACAGTTCCCTGGTGTCTAGAGGCCCCCACCCGCCCCTATAGAGTTCCCTAGTGTTTAGTGCTTTCCCCCTACCTCCCCTATATGGCTTCCCTGGTGTTCAAGGGCTTCACCTCTAGTATAGCTTTCCTGGTGGTGTAGAGGGGGCCAAACATAATGCAGAGTGGGGAAACCACTTGAGGGCCAAACTTAATGGCTCTGAGGGCCGGATTTGACCCGCGGGCCGGAGTTTGACATGTGTGGCCTAGAGTGTTCCAGTTTAATCCAGGTATCCCACATTATCAGAAACTTGTCGTGGAAATCTTTGAGGGTACTGGTCAGCTTTTCAATGATCATAAATGAGTTAATCCTATTTTTGACTTCTAAAATATTAATGAATAGTGGCTGTTGAACATCATGGACATTGTGATGCTGGTGGGAGCTCTGCATAGTGGACAGTTTTATGGCGTGTATTGCACAACTATGAGGCCTTGCACATTGTTATTGAGAAGCAACATCTGGCTGTCAGGTCGTGCTTGTAAACAAGTTTAATTCTTGCTGTGGACAGCAGCGGAAATGCCTCTGGCTGTTTTGGTATAGGCGGCAGATAATCCAAATTCTGTTGTGTGCTAATCCCTGACAGTAAATTATTGATCAGTGTAATCTCACTGGATCTGGTAACTGTTTTTCTGACTTAATGGTGTAGTAAAAACTGAGTTAAAATCAGTTCAATGAGAAAAAGGTTGAGGTGGCTTATCTCAATGAAGAGAAGATTCATAAACACATGAGGCGCTCGTAACTAGGCTTCAAGCACCCTTTGGCACTTCAATTGGCCTGAGGAAATGGGTACAGACCCACAAAATGTGTTGCCAGTGCATAAAGTTTGTGTATATGAATTTTGACTTCATTGTACCTCAATGAAGCTGCTTTTTTTTTTTTTTTTTTTTTTTCCCCCTCATTTAATTGAATTGAACTTTTGTTTTTCCATACCCGTGGGTGCCTCTTCTCCTCCGTTTTGTGCTTGTTCATCCTCCTTTGGAGGGGTGTCCTCTAGCCCTTTGGGGTTCTGCCATCAGCAGGACCAGTGGTTGTTATGAGGAGTGCGACCGCATACAGTTTTGCCTGGACTCCCGAGTGGAGCCAGTTATACATCCTCACCTGTTTCTAGTGGTTGGTTGGCCCTTTTGCAACCTCCCTTTGTGAGTACCACCTTTCTTTACATTGGTAACCCTTGTGTGACATATTGCATTATTGGGGCTTCCGTTCTCTCTGTGTGTTTTCTTTACAATGTGTCTATTCACCCTCCCTCTACAGTTTTGACTTGTTCCATTTAGATGGAATTCCTACAGTAGTCAAGGTTTTGACCTCATATGGATGTGGTGTTTCTAAGGTACATTTGCAGGACTTGATGAAAACAATTTCCAATTTCTAATTAGACATTGGTTTACTCCCTGGCTTTACTGATTGCAGTGATGCCCCATTTCTGTGACTGGAGTCGGTACAAAAATCATCCAACTCTGATTCCTCAGTTTATGAAACCATCGACTCCGACTCCAGATACTCAAAATTGCTCCGACTCCTCCGGCCTAACAAGGCTATGGATTTGGTACAAAAATCAACTGACTCCTCAACATATGAAACCACCGACTCTGTTACCGGGTACCCAAAAATTGATCCAGCTCCACGATTTTGACTCCACAGCCCTGTCTCTAAACCACACTCTGTGGCTCTGACAGGGTGCTAATCTATTTAGGGGACCCAGTAGGAAGCCTCAGATAGGCTGTAGTAAACTACACCCACACTTTTCGGCCAATTACAGTGCTTCATGCTGTAGAGGGTGCTGTGATTGGACAACTGTTCCCTATGAGGTTTTCCTGCTGAGTCCCCTAAGCCAGACTAGCGCCCAGAACTGTTTCCGAACTCCTGGAAATTCTGAGTAGGAAATGTTCACCTTTGCTCCAGGGATGTAGGCGTACAACCATGTATGGGCTGCCAGTCCTGAGTTGGCGAGGGCATCACTCCAGGCCTCATGTAGGCAGCAGTTAGGCTGTATACAAATGACTGTCTAGTAATGTCTGTTTATCTTACAGATGCATCTTCCTGTGTTTGCCCAGCTTTATTAATAACCATAACAAGGTTATGTTTGAGCTAGACTTTGGATGTTACTGGGTCCAGCAGTGCATATCACAGAACTGAGTCATTTGTGCAAATAGTGCCAGTGTTCAGCACTGTGACAAACAGGAAAAATAACAATAGCTGCTGCCATGGAATTAACAGGCAGTTTGTGCTAACCTGACAATCTATAATTAGACTATGACCTCTCTGCATTGCCTAAATCTCCATCCTTTATTTTTTTTTTTTTTGTATAATAGACTTCTTTTTGAAACTGCACCTGAATCAGTAGAGCACAAGCCATTAATGCTGTGTTGAGTAAAACATTCCTGAATGTCTGTTGCTTTTTGTGCCTAGGCATAAGAGGTTACAGTGTTCTCTCCAGGCTCTTTTAGCTGGGTGCTCCACCCGGCTTATTTTGATGAGCACCCGGCTGTGATTGGCTCACCTCCTCATCCTATGCCGTAAGCAGAGTTGCGCTGGCCCTGCATTCCCCCGTCGCGCCCCACCCCGCTACTTTTTCATGCCACCCAGCTGGGAAAAAAAATGTGGGGAGAACACTGGGATGTCTTGGGACTAATCTTGTGGGGGTCAAAGGGGGATATTTATCAATAGTGTCTGAGACAAAATTAGTAGGTTTTTAGAAATCCATGCAGAACTGTCTCAGACATCTTAAGAAATCACTAGATAGTGCAGATTCCTTCTAAAACTGTTGTAAAATAGGAGGCGCTAGGAGGAGTCTCCAGACACTGCAGTGTGTGAGGGGAATTGCTGTTGCTGAGGTAACCAACACACCTGCTGTATTGATAGCAGCAGGCTCTGAGGAGGAATTCAGCAGGGGGGAGGAGCACCACACAAATCATGTCTAGCCTGCACTCTGCAATCATTTATATCCTGCAATTCTACAGCTGTAGAACTGCTATCAAGCACTTCTTAATCCGCTCCAGTTTAGGGATGGATTTGCACTTTTCTTAACTGTAGTGCAGCTCTAGAAATTCATGCTAAATTGCCACTATTACCTAGTATTTAAGAAGGTTCTTATCATGCAGAACTGTTCTCCCTGCTGGTTAGAACAGATTAAGGCCCCGTTCACACTTGCGTTTTGGCAAATAAACGGACCGGATCCTGATCGGATCCTGACCTGATCCTGATCAGAACCGTACGGTTCCGATCCGGATCCGGTCCGTTTGTATCAGGCATGCATCAGGCTGCCATCCGGATCCGTGGGCAAAAAATAGCGAAATTAAAAAAAAAAAATGTTGGGGTCAGCAGAAGGTGCACCTGGTGCACGTGTAGAATCAGGTTCCTCCGCTGTAGGCCTCACCTCCACCTCCGACATTCTGCCAAACAGCTCCAGCACGTCTGTCACTGCTGCTCCACTCCAGACATGCTTGGCCCATGTGTCCCCATCCGAAATGGCCGCTTGCATACGCATAGGAAGTGGGGTAGAACGTCAGGTTTTTGTAGGCAGTGTGTTCTGTGCCTTCCGTTCCCCATTGGTTTCTGTGCTCCTGATGGTGCTGTCAGGCTCAGGTCCGGCTCCGGTCCGGGTGCGTGGGCCGGAGATCCGGACCCAAAAAATAGCGCATGTTGGAAAAGAGTCCGGAGTCCGGATCCGATCCGGCTCCGTACTGTACGGAACGGACACGTGTGAACGTCCGCATAGACTTTACATTGCTATGCGGAACGTACGTTCCGTTTGTACAGTATGCGGTCCGGATCAGATCCGGAAAATCCGGATAGCGAACGCTAATGTGAACCGGGCCTAAGAAGAAAAAAACTGTTGGTAATGCGTTGACAAATCTCCCCCATAGTATTGTCAGTGTGTGTAACACAGCTGGAGACTGAAGCTGAATGCACCCCTAACGACACAGGAAGATGGATCACAGTGACGTCCCCAGACAACGAGCATTCCTCATTCCAACTTCCTACTGGTGGGTACATGCATCGTCACATGACGGCGTATGACGAACGCAAACGAATCGCGATACTTTGCACTGGAGACGTCAGGGATCATAAAGATCCAATCCACCGTGACGGTCGTTATTGTCGCTCGTCGCCAAATGCCGCTCGTGTAATTGTGCTCCTGTACCCACGTCGCAAGATTGCAGAAACGATTGCTCGGTGCTCAAAAAAATCGCCAGTTGTTGGAAAAAAATGTAGGAATCGCATGGCAAGTATGGGCCTTTAAGGCGGAGCAAGCAGTACAATGTTTGCCATCATACCTTGTCTGGCAGAGAGAATGGCAGGAGTCACAACTTTTAAGCAGACCTTGTTATATAATCAGCCAATATGGCTTCCTCCATGCGCAAATTATATAAAACAGATTTTTTTTTTTTATAGAGTTAAATTAAAACTACTGTATATTAATTGTTTCAGAAATGCAAGTGAAAGACTTCATTGTACTGTAAATGACCTCAAGGGCCCTCATTCAAATCAGTTTTTCTTCTCACGTTTTCTTAAAGTATACCTGAGAGAAGAAGCGTCTCTGGTACCATATTTACCTAGGGCCTCCTTAAAGTGACACTGAAGCTAAAAAAAAATTGTGATGAATTGGTTGTGAAGTACGGATAGTTAATAGCAGGGCTGTGGAGTCGGTCCAAAAATCCACCGACTCCGACTCCTCAGTTTAGGATTCCACCG
The DNA here is from genome assembly GCF_040937935.1 of Hyperolius riggenbachi. Classification (NCBI taxonomy): domain Eukaryota; kingdom Metazoa; phylum Chordata; class Amphibia; order Anura; family Hyperoliidae; genus Hyperolius; species Hyperolius riggenbachi. The sequence goes on from NC_090655.1 coordinate 43,259,849, forward strand.
ACTCCGACTCCTCTAATTTGCATATTACAATTTTGTTGATTAAAAGTATGTAACGTGAAATTTGTCTCTTAACTGCCAACGCTTAGGAATTTTACAAGACAACTGAAGTGAGAAGGATATGTAGACTACTATATTTATTCCCTTTAGACTAAAACTAGTCCTTGGTAAGAGTACTTGTAAAAGGTACAAACCGGAACAAAGAACATCTATCAGGCCCTAGGCAATGTAAGTGTGGGAACATGTAAGAATGATGTGCAGGTACTCTGCAGGGGAATGAGGGGATTCTTCCTCTATTACACATCTGAACATGGATCAGGCCCTAGGCAATGTGACTGTGGGAACATGTAAGAATGATGTGCAGGTACTCTGCAGGGGAATAAGGAGATTGTAAATAGACAACACCTCTGTGTTCAATGTGCACAGCATTCTCAGTGGATTCCCTGCAGCTCTGTGGGGAGTGCATATGTAGAGTATAGTACTACTGTGTAACAAAGTAAACCTGAGACTGATGAAATTAAAGTTTTTTTATACATACCTGGGGCTTCCTCCAGCCGCCTTCAGGATAATCCGTCCCTCGTTGTCCTCCACCACCTGGATCTTCTGCTATGAGTCCAGGTACTTGAGCCAGTCGGGCGTAGTGCGCATGCGCACACTCCGCCGCCAGGAGCATACTACACCTGTGCAGCACTATTGCGCAGGTGCAGAATGTTCCTGGTTGTGGGAGCGGCATGCGGCCGGACAGCTCTGACTGACTGAATTACCAGGACTCATAGCAGAAGATCCGGGTGGTGGAGGACAGCGAGGGACTGATTAGCCTGAAGGGGGCTGGAGGAAGCCCCAGGTATGTATAAAACTTTACTTTTCATCCGTCTCAGGTACCCTTTAATTTGTAGTCACTAAACCAAATTTTAACAACATATCAAATTATTTCATTTCATCAGCAAAGGGAGTGCATACATTTGCATAAATCAGCATCAATGCAGAATTATTTCCATCTCATTGACCATCTCTATTAGTGACGCAGCTACACATCAGGCTTTATTCTTACAGCATAGATGTTATTTAGTGTATATAGATAGAGATTCCTGTGTACACATCATATATACAGTCACAATCAGATATGTATATCTGACCTTAAATACGGGGACTGCTTTATTGAAGCAGCACAAGTAACTAATTTTGATTGGTTTATTTCATTTTTGTGGACTAAGCACAGCTATTACTGTATTTATACTGTATATATACATTATTTTTAATGACTATTATCTGAGAAATAGAACATTTTATCATATTTTCTATTTTAATTACAGTTACAAATTCATTAGGAGTCGGAGTCGGTGCATTTTTCCCCGACTCCGACTCCAGGCACCCAAAATTGCCCGACTCCACGACTCCGACTCCACGACTCCGACTCCACAGCCCTGGTTAATAGAACGTTAGTAGCAAAGAAAATGGTCTCATATTTTTATTTTCAGTTATATAGTTTTTGTTTTTTTTAATAACATTGCATCATTCTCTAATATTTGCAGTTTACACACTACACTCAGCATTCTAAATGATTTCACAGAGCAGGCTAATGACCTTTTGAACTTTCCTCTGCAGAAAAAACAAAATACAGTGACTGACAGTTGGGATAATAAGCTTCAGAAGACAGAGCTGTCTGCAGCTTTGAAAGTGGGAGAGATCATTGAAGCTCTTTTGCATAGATAACTGGAGTTTCTTAACTCTTCCTGTACTGGAAACAATATTAGACTCGTATCTCTGCTGCTAATGTTTTATTTCTTAGATGTACTACAATTACAAATCATTATATCATAAGTTTATTTTCACTTCAGATTCCCTTAAAGCCCCTTTGGGCCACTCTTCCCTCGCCATCTCCCTGGGTGCTCTGGTCCCCCATAATTCAGCCCGAAAGCCTGATCGAGTTGCGCTTCAAGCATGCGCAGCCCAGCCAGGCATGCTCCCAATCTCGCTCCCGTAGCTGCGAGCGTTTTGTGCTGTACTGAGCAGGCACAGAATCCTCCCAGGGATGGGAACACACCAGGCCACGCATGCGCGATGAAGTGCCACTCAGCCAGGCTTTCAGGCTGAGTTATGGGGGACTGAAGCCACCCGGGGAGATGGCGAGGGACGAGCGGCCTAAACGGGCTTAAGGGAGCCCCAGGTAAGTATGCTACCTGAGACGCTTCTTATCTCGGGTTCCTTTTAAGTTTTCTCCTCCTAAAATATTTCATTTTATGTTTCGGATAACTTTTCAGTAAATTGAATAAATAGGTGAAAAGCACAGTCAAAACTAGTCTGAGTATTTTCTTGCTTGCCAGTGACTTAAAGGACAACTGAAATGAGAGATGATGATGATGATGATGATGATGATGATGATGATGATAAAAATAATAATAATAATAATGTCAAACACCTGATCTGCTGCATGCTTGCTCAGGGTATTCGAGGCAGAAGATCAGCTAGATCAGTGCTGTCCAACTGGCGGCCCGCGGGCCGCATCCGGCCCGCCAGGCCACCTGCTGCGGCCCGCTCGTCTCCCTGGGATGCAGGCATGGCTTGTGCTATGGGTGCCATGCCTGCTCCCTCTTATTGTGGCCTCTCCTATGTCCCCCCGCTGCCGCTGCCTCACAGATCAGACCTCACAGATCGCGGCGACTGAGGTAAACAGAGGGCGCATGGTACCCGCACGGAGTACGTCACATGCGGAAGTGAATCATTACTCACTTCCGCATGTGACGTTCTGCCGCGCGGGTGTCATGCGCGCGCTCTGCTTGCTTCAGTCGCCGCGATCTGTGAGGTCTGATCTGTGAGGCAGCAGCGGCATCGTCAGCGGGGACACCGGAGAGGCCCGCGGGGACACAGAGGTAACGGGCTCGCTACTGGTGGGGGCACCTGTCACTAGCTGGGGGGGCTCCTGTCACTATCTAACTGGGGGGGCACCTGTCACTATCTAACTGGGGGGGCACCTGTCACTATCTAACTGGGGGGGCACCTGTCACTATCTAACTGGGGGGCACCTGTCACTATCTAAGTGGGGGGCAGCTGCCACTATCTAAGTGGGGGGCACCTGTCACTATCTAGCTGGGGGTGGGGGCTCCTGTCACTATCTAGCTGGGGGGTGCTCCTGTCACTATCTAACCTGGGGGAGGACACCTGTCACTACCTCAACTGGGGGGACACCTGTCACCTGGCATTTCAGCCCACACATCATCCCCAATCCGGCCCAAAACACTATTGCCAGGCACAGCAGCCGGTAGAGGAGAATTTAGAAGCCAGGTGAGAGGTGTCTACCATATTAAAGGGGCATTCTGCTTATTTATGTGAAATGCTGTCTATTTATGTGCCTCATGACTGCTGAATTTGTCGTGTTGGGGGCCTCATGATTGCTGAATTTGTCTTGTTGGGGGCCTCATGATTTGTTGGGGGCATCACGATTGCTGAATTTGTCTTGTTGGGGGCATCATGATTGCGAACTGTGAGACTATGGAAAAGCTGAATCGTCATCATGAGACAATAGCATTAAACCTACTTTTTTAGCTTTTTAAAACGGAAAATAAAACTGGGAGGTTCTAAAAAAAAAACCACATTTTTCAGGAGTAGGATGGATGATATTGTTTATCTTCACAGTTTATTTTCAACTTGGATTTTCCATAATGTTCATGTATGAGTTAAAACGTTTGTATGTAGTTTAAATTGCTGTTGCCACTTTGCGATAAGTGACTTTTGGGTTGCAGTTTGGACACTCGGCCTCCAAAAGGTTCACCACCACTGTCCTAATCTAATGTCCCACATTGCTAAGTTCATGTAAATTTGTCTCCACCCGTGGCCACACCCGCATTCTGGTCCGTGGCCGCGCGCCGCTCAATGGAACCCTCGTGTTTTCTGGCGCGCGTAACTTCACCATTATTTTAAATTGCATTTTGTGAAAAGTGCTGCCAATCTAATTATCCTTTAATTGCATTTTTTCCGGGGAGGGGGGGGGGGGGGGCTGCGGCTCTAGCAAGAACCTTCGGCCCTCCAACCTGGGGTCTGAAAAAAAAATGGCCCTCCATGCCCATGAAGTTGGACAGCACTGAGCTAGATAGTCAGGCAACTGGTATTGCTTAAAGAGAACCCGAGGCGGGGTTCTTACAACACAATCCCCATACAGAGGCTGGGTCTGTCTATAGAGCCCAGCCTCTGTTGCTATTTAGCTTCCCCCAAAGCCCCCCCCCCCCTGCGCGCTGTGAGACCCCATTAATCACAGTCGCACTGTGCGGGCTATGTTTACCTCACTAATGTCAGTCTCCGCTCTCCCCCGCCTCCTGAAACTGCGTCCCTTCTCTCCAATCAGCGGGGAGGGAAGGGATGTGGGCGGGGACCGGAGTGATTCAAGAGGCGGGGGGAGTGGAGACTGACATTAGAGAGATAAACACAGCCCGCTGCGACACGCTGCATTTCGACAGCGCGGCTGTGATTTATGGGGTCTCACAGCGCGCAGGGGCGGGGGCTTTGGAGGAAGCTAAATAGCAACAGAGGCTGGGCTCTATAGGCAGACCCAGCCTCTGTGTGCAGATTGAGTTGTAAGAACCCCGCCTCGGGTTCTCTTTAAAAGGAAATAAATATGGCAGCCTCCATTTCCCTCTCGCTTCAGGTTTCCTTTAAAAGGCATTTTATTGATAAGGTGTGAAGATATCACCTAAGTGGAAACTTTGGAGAAAACGTGAATTGAATAAGGGCCAGTGGGGGTGAAATTTATTTTTTTTTCCCTGCTACATAATTTGTAATGTTCTGTGTATAGGTATTCCATCCTTGGAATGCTTGGCCAATGGGTTCTTTGCTGCTTTGATAGACCTTTTGTCCAATCTTAGCAGCTGAGTCAGTGTTTGTCAGATTATAGGGACAGTTGCCTGCTAAAGTTTACACATGCCAAGGATGTGCAAACTCTGTTAAGTCAATACTTTATTTCTGTTTGGAGAGATTTCAAAGTAATAGTTTAGGGACTTTTGCTGCTGTTTACCATATCTCATTTCTTGCCGGTCAAAAGTTTAACTATACCAAGTTGACTGTCTCTTTAAATGGTCTTGGAAATTTCAGCGTGTGATCTAAAAACTTGCAGAATTGATCACCTGTCTTGATTATTAGTTCAGTGGGAGTGTACCCATTTGCATTTTTAACTATGTACTTTAGAACCACCTTCTGCATGCCCTTTGTTGCCATGGGAACACGCTAGCAACTTGGCCAAGACCTCAGAAACCAAATTGTGGACCACCATAGTTTTGGTTCCTCCTTATGAACATTTTCCAAAAAGGCGAAGACTCCATTAGCATCTGCTTAAACCTACATATAACCAAACTCAGAACCACACAGGCACTGCTTTTATTCAAGAAGTCTCAAATGAACTCCCAACAATACTTGTTTTAAAAGGTTTAAAGGAATATTCAGAACATGGGCACAGGCGCACGACGACGCAAACGTTGCTTAGTGTCGCGCTGCAATAACGACCATCACATTGGATCGCTAAGTTCCTCGATAACTCACACACAAAGTACCATGATTGTTTGAAGTCTCGTTCACTCCCGACGTGTGACGTGCATACCCACCAGCAGGAAGAGGCGTCGCTAATGACCATCGTCAAGGGAACGCTGCAGGACCCGTCGGGTGGTGAATATGGGGCTTTAAAGGGATCCTAAAGTGAACGGAATGCGGAGCCTGCCATCTTCATTCTCTACTAAACAGTACTAGTTGTTTGACTCCTGTGCTGATCCGCTGGCTTTAATACATTAAGTAACTTGCCCAGAATGAGTCTGCAGGTCAGATGCTGTGACTCTGGTCTGACTCCATGGTCTTCATGCTTGTTGTAGGTGTGTCTCAAAAACTAAGGCCAAAAGCTGTAGGAGAACAGAGTTGCCAGCAGGATAAAAGCGGATAAAAACTTTAAAATTTGCTGGGAGGAAGCGGTGAACTTACCTCCATAAAGCAGACACGAAAGACTGTCTGAATAGTAGCAATCGCATTTAATAACTAGTACCCCAAAACAGTGCAACGCGTTTCGCAGGCCCAGCCCGCTTCATCAGGCAATAAACATGGGGACAAGACAGAATTTCAACAATAGCAGGTGTAGCGCCTCAGTGACTCAGTACACCTGCTATTGCTGAAATTCTGTCTTGTCCCCATGTTTATTGCCTGATGAAGCGGGCTGGGCCTGCGAAACGCGTTGCACTGTTTTGGGGTACTAGTTATTAAATGTGATTGCTACTATTCAGACAGTCTTTCGTGTCTGCTTTATGGAGGTAAGTCCACCGCTTCCTCCCAGCAAATTTTAAAGTTTTTATCAGCTTTTATCCTGCTGGCGCCTCTGTTCTCCTACTGCTATATCGTGTCCACCCCTGGTGGAGGGGTGATCTACCCCCTTTCGCATCTACAGAGAGCGACTTCTTATCCCTGAGTGAGGACAGGTCTAATCTCCTCACCTGCCTATACAGTGGTTGCCTTTGTGGTAACCCACGTTTGTGAGTATAATTTTCTCACGATAACCTTTACTTCATTTATGCTTAACATACTACACTATATTGGGCTCTCGGTTTCTCTACACGGTTAGGCCAAAAGCTCAACATGACAGCCAGGAAACTGGCATTGTTTATAAGGAACTGAAAGTACCTTCAATAAAAAAGACAGCTGCTCTGTCTTGAATGATGAAGCATTGGGGAAGGTGTGTGTGTGTGTGTGCGTGTGTTAGGGGGAAAGATGTTAAGTTTAAATACTTACCTTTTCTGATGTCATTCCTCCAGGCAGGTGAATGCTCTGTCCCCTCAATACTGCAGCCATGACAAGTTTTCTTCTCAAACTTCTGCCAAGGCTTTGGCCACCTCCATCTGCGTTGCTCCGGCCTGCCTCCAGCTTGACATCCCAATTGGTGACTGTCGAGCTGGAGGAGGGCCGCGGCAGCGCAGGCGGAGTTCCCCAAAGCGCTTTGACAGACTACCAAAACATGGCTGCGACTGTGTTCCCGAGGGGTGGGGGGCAGGGAGTGGCTGAGGCAAACCCCCCCCCACCCGTCCACCTGTCCACCCGTCATGTACCCTTGAAGAAGGCAGCCTCCATATTCACTTTAGGTTCCCTTTTGTAAAGATCTACAGCTAATAACTTGGTGCCAAATACCACAGGACACCTTCAGAAGTCCAGACCTTGATAGGTCAAAGTACAACATAACAGCTGTCGCCTCCACACGTGCTGCTGAACAATAGTAGGTGGAGGTCTCCTTTATACAGTGTCGCATTAAAAGTAGAAAGAAGGGAAAAACACTCTTATTCTTGGCATAGCTTGCGGCTGTTGCTGATCTCTCTTTATGTGGTCAGAGACCTTCTCTGATTAGTGTGTGGAATGTTTGGGGCAGAGATATTTGTGTCTCTGATAAGATCTGGCTAGTCTCCTGTGCTTCATTCCTGAATGGAATTGTTTGGCCATGTGTTTCCATAAGTCTCTGTGATGGATTTGCACAGTGTCTATGTAAATATCGTTACCATTACATATACAGCAAGGACAGGGCTCTGAAGGATTGTATTTCCGTTTCTTAACTATAGATATGTGGCATCCAGCCTAGGATGAAACAGCTGCTGCATGGTGGCATATACACTTCTCAAGGCACCATGCTGTTAAGGAATTTACAGGGCGATAACTGTACTAGAATTCTCCAGATATTTAATTCCTTTATGCAATTTATTGAAATGAAAACTGTGTAACAATAAATGCTCAGAATATGTGCTTGTTGAAATGAAGTATCATATTCTATTTCAAAGACATTACACCGTGGTAAAGTTGCTCTAAAGTCAAAATTGAATGTTAAAACTGACCCCCAAATTGCTAAATTACAAATGGCGTAGGCGATGTTCCCACTTGATCTGAGAATGGACATTTTTTTTTTGTCTCTTTCCCGCTTATCGTTAAACTTACAGTAAACGGCTCTTATTTTATACATAAGAGCCGTTCACACTTGTCACTCTGCAATGGATCCATGAGATCTGTTGTGGTAAGCGGGCGGCACTTCTGTGCAGTCTGTTATAATCCCAGACAGGGGGATGCATTCCTCATATAGCCTATGGGCATATATAATGCATCTGCCACAGCGGCCCATCAGAACGGACATCACACTGTCTGCTCCCGCTGGGCACACATGATACGGCCACAGATGGGAACCGAGCCTTTGGTCGGGCTCCCCTCTGCTCTGCCGCCCCCATTCGTGGCTCCCACTGCTAGAGCAGCACTTCTGAAGTGACCACGGACTGTAGCGGCTGTACACACACAGGTGAGAGCGCGGGTGCAGGGAGCAGGAGGTGGGACAGAAGCATGGGTGGATCCTTCAGTTTCTGTTGCGAATAGCTTGAGTCAGAGCTATGAACAGGGTACAGAACAGCGCAATAGAAGGGGGCCCAGCCAACCGGAGACCTAGTTGGCTGCACTAACTGCCGATCATCCTATGGGCGGGGGAGCTGCTAATGTTTTTGTGGCCCCAAGCAGCACATCATTTGTGTGCCTTTTAACTGAAAGCTTTTTCGTAACGCAATGGAGAAAAAAAAAGTAATGCACTCGCTCACATATACCAAAGCATTGACTGTAAAAGTAGAACGTGAACAGAGGCGCCAAAAGGATAAAATATGCTAAACTTGTTAAAATGGTTAGGGAGGTAGTGGTGGACTCACCATCCCAAAACAGACATGAAGCTGTCGACTATCAGCAAGAAAAAAACCTGTTATATTTGGAGTATGTAAAATAAATGTTTCTTGCTGATAATTGGCAGCTTCATGTCTGTTTTGCGATGGTGAGTCCACCACTACCTCCCTAACCATTTTAACAATTTTAGCATATTTTATCCTTTTGGCGCTTCTGTTCATGTTCTACATTACCAGTGTCCAACCCGGGTGGAGGGGTGTTATACCCTTATTTCCTGATCTACAGAGAGCGACATCTTAAAGGATACCCGATGTGACATGATTAGACAGACGTGTATGTACAGTGCCTAGCACACAAATAACTAGGCTGTGTTCCTTTTTTTTTCTTTCTCTGCCTGAAAGAGGTAAATATCAGGTATGTAAGTGGCTGACTCAGTCCTGACAGGAAGTGACTACAGTGTGACCCTCACTGATAAGAAATTCCCCTTTTTATCTTTTTCTTGCTCTCAGAAGCCATTTTCTGCTACGAAAGTGTTTTTATAGTTGGAATTTCTTATCAGTGAGGGTCACACTGTAGTCACTTCCTGTCTGAGTCAGGACTGAGTCAGCCACTTACATAACTGATATTTAACTCTTTCAGGCAGAGAAAGGAAAAAAAGGAACACAGCACAGTTATTTGTGTGCTAGGCACTGTACATACACATGTCTATCTCATCATGTCACATGCCACTTCGGGTATCCTTTAATCCTGAGTGGGGACAGGCTTAATCTCTCCACCTGCATCTACAGTGGTTGCCTGAGCGGTAACCCTGGTTTGTGAGTATATTTACTTACATCTAATTACTCTACCTAATCCAATACATACTACACTATATTGGGCTCTTGGTTTTCTTTCTTTTTGCATTGACTGGAAAAGGGCCCTCAGTATGGGTGGCTTAGTGGATTCTTTTATTTTTTGGAGATTCGGGCGTTTACTAGTGTGTTCCTAACAGAAGCTTGCACTGTCCTTGGAAGCTGTGATTTGAAAGAAATGCATCGCCCGCTGTTCTGCCAAGGCAGGGATATCTCACAGTTTACAATGAAAGTGGCACTTCAGGGAGACAGAGTTCCTTCATTTCTGTTGAGAACATTCAGAGATTCAGCTCAATGCGGAGTCAAAGCTGGGTCCAGAAACGCATCCTTGCCTAAGAGGGAAGCCTCTGGATTCTAATGAGGCTTCCCACTGCGTCCTCTGGTCCCCTGCCGCTGCCCGGGACTTTCCAGCTTATTGGGGCCACACTACTTTTTTTGGCTCAAGCGTGGCCGTGTCTGAACGAGTGGCTCCGGCTTACTGCGCAGGTATGGCCACTTTCATACTTGAAGAGGAGCATGGCCCGATCCAATGACCAGCAAGCCCAGGGGGGCCAGAGGATGCTGTGGGAAGCCTCTTTAGGATCCAGAAGCTTCCCTCTTCTTAGGCAAGTATGTGATTTTTTTTGTACCCGAGTTCTCTTGATTTTTTAAAGTGAATCTCCAGACTAAAATCCGCTCCGCAGCACTGAAAAGACTTGGTGTTTCAACAGTTTCACAGCATCAGAACTTTGTTTTTCTTACCCAAGCCTCATATTTAGCTGCACAGAAAACTGCCGGGGCATTTTTCCCCTGATGCTGTGCAAAGCATGATGGGATTTCTGATGGTCTTGTTCTGTTCTGTTGTTGTTTTTTTTGTTTGTTTTTTTTAATTTGGGATTTGAAGCCTTGCGCGCAGCTGGGAGGTTGTGATCAGGACACAGAACAGTTGGAACTGTGTCTCATGCTCCCTGACCCTGTCACCTCCTTTCAACCAAAAAGATGGCTGCCCCCATGAAATCACGAACATTTGCCTGTTACCAGGGTTAGTAAGAGATTATATCATCTATCTATTTTAATAAACATAACTAATGTAACTTAATGACAATATGTTTGTTCAGGCTGAAGTTCCCCTTTTAAATAAGGTTTTGAAGAAAGAGAGTGCATAACTATTTGTTGTGCAACTCTGTAAACTAAAAGGGAATTAACTGTGAAAACAATCCTTAGAGCCTATCTCTAAGCACACCCTATAGTTTAGTTATAGGATTGCTCATAGGTTAACCTTTCGTGTGAAGTGAGACTTCTGCAGCTGAAAATCCCGTCTTGAAATTTTGACCGTAGCAGAGTACAGGAGTCCGTTTTCAGGCTCCGTAGGTATGACTGCTGCATGGATTGCATCAATTCCACTGTTCAGACTGCAAGGCACAGATCATATTAGGAGTTTATGGAGTATGAATGTTGCCTTAGTATGTCCGTTGAGGTCATTGAAGAGTAATTTTTTTTCTGAGAAACTGAACATAAGGCTGTTTTATGAGGAGCTATAAAGATAATTTCTTGTGAATTCCACTTTGAAACTTTGTTTTTGAAGAGCCTATTTAGATAAGGAGCTCATCTTTGAAATACCAGTCTTTAAGGTGCCTGTACATCGGGCAAAGTATGTGCAGATCGGCCAAGAGGCACATCTTTCTCTGATTGAATCTGATCAGAGTTCAGTTGCCTGCCCATACACCAGCAGACTGATTCTCATGAGGCAAGGCAACCGAGCGAGGTTCCGGCATCCACGTGGGGTTGCATACCTGGAAGAGGAGTCAGGACACAGCAGCGGGCAGCAAAGCGGTAGAGTATAAATGCAGGGGCACTGGAGGAGGGGGGGGGGGGGTGTATGGAGGTACATGCACACTAGGGCAGCCGGGGGTTTCCTTCATGTTAATCGTTCGATTATCGCATGCCATTACTGCCGTGCAACCGATTGAGGATGTCGGCCCGACATCTTGCAGCAGGTCCAATTGATACATTCAGATTGGTCGAATGGTCAATTGCACATACTTTTGGCGGCAACGATTTTCATCCAATTCGATAATTATTGAATGGGATGGTCAATTGCCCACCAAATCGGTTGAGGTTTGCCCAACTTTAAGGCAAGTAACACACGCGTCTAAGTCTGCTTAGGCGGCCAATAAGGACTGAATAACCTCAGCGATAGTCAGGCCCTAACTGACCTCTGCAAGCGATCCACCCGGTCAAATCGGGCGAGCGATGGCCAACTTCATTGTGAATGCCACGCCCCATCCTGGCACGTGACCACACACCACACCACACCACACCACACCACACACCACACACCACACACCACACACCACACACCCCACACACCACACACACACACACACACACACACACACCCTCTGCCTCTCCACATAGCCACACAGTGCGTTGCCAGCTACACAGCTGACTCGCGTCTGTGCAGCACGGCCCAGTGATATATCGCACAGGGAGACGGATTGGGTCCCGACGCCTGAAAAGAAACATCCGTCAAAGGTGTGTGTGCACCTTAAAAAAAACACACACACTCTGTACCCCTCGGGGATCAGGACTTGATCCCTTGGGCTACAATTCAGGGCCGAGAGCTCTCCAGTGGGAGTGGTAAGGAGTAGAACAGTGCATTTGGAATCTCTTGGCAATGCTTTTAGGAGGATGTAAACACACTAGATTCTCTGCAGTCCCGACCAGCTGCCTCAGCTGAGAACTCTCTATCTTGTGTTCGAGGCCACTTTTCTGTTTTGTTGAAAGGGCAAGTTATTTTTATTTTTTTTTATTTCGAAGGGTGCATATGCACATCGAGTTTTGATTGACCAATTGCTGGCCAACTTTACCATCTCCATGTAGTATGAGGGCTCACCTACACCAGTGTTTCTCAACATTACAGCCAGTACCATTATGAACGCTGATGTTTGCCAAGTGCCCCTGTCATGAATAATGTTATATCAATTACCTGTGTGTGTGAGTGTTCCATCTATGGTGTCTAAATTCCTTTATGGACTGGACTGTCAGACCTTCCTGGACTGGACTGCCTTCTTTCCTCAGAGCGTCCTGAATGATTTGGAGCTGGAAGAGTTTATAGAGTTTATAAAGCCCAAACGGGAAGTTTGTCATGGCCAATTACAAGTGCTTGTGAGAACGGATGTAGTCGGTCTATAGACGTTCATTGTGTCTGTTGGCGCATGTAGCATTTGCATTGTCTGGAAAAGTCCAAGGCAGGGGACTTTACGTTCTGCTACTGCAACGAGTAGAAATGTCTGAAAGGATCTTGACATGACACTGAATCTGCTGGCTAGTCCGTTTTTATCTGCTGTCTCTGCTCTGGGAAACAGCCAGGGTTTTTAGGTCTAGTGTGTATCTAGCCTGAGGGCTGGAACCCAGTAGAGCACTTCGCTAGCGATTTGAAAGCGATCCCTAAACGCTCTGCCAATTTAAATAGGTGGGGCAGATTCCATTAGAGCGATTGCGATTAGGCAAATCACAATCGCAGGACATGCAGCATTTGCGATTCCATTCTAATGTATTATAAATGAGCAGGGAAATCTCTTAAAAAACGCTACCACAAATCGCTAGCGATAGCACTTGGCACTTTCTAGTGGGTCCCAAGCCTTACGAAGGAGTGGTAAATGGAACTCTTAGCTAATGATAGATGCAAAGTGTGTCTGTGTTATAGAACAATGTTCTGCTAAACAAGTCAAACACTACTGTAATTGTAAGAAGCTGGAGAGGAGAGAGTGATAGGCTATATCACACTTCTCTGGTGCCAGAGTGCATTGGGCTGCAGCTGCATATTTCTGTGCAGCATGTGGTACTGATCAGTGATGAAACCAGCAGGTCTGTGGAGTGAAGCAATATCCTCAGCTTGGCAGCAAACATATGATTTTAATCTCTACATCCATTGTTTGTGACCAAAAAAGGCGCATATTAAAATTCCTGAGTGCGTTTTTACATATTGCAGTCAGTAGCAGAGTTTAGGAAGTCAGCCTCTGGTCTGGGTTAACGCTTCTCGGATTTACGTGCGGACTAAACATTTAGACTACTTTCACAGGGGCGCGTTGTGTTACCGGGAAAAACGGGTACACAGCGGAGGGCAAATTCGCATCACACGTAATGTGCACGTTGCATTGCGTATAGGTGAAACATAAAGACACTGAAAAGTATGCGTCATCGCCACTATCAATGCGCTGTTATGCCTGATGGGTCCATCACACTGCTAAGCACCAATGTGAACAGTACCATTGCCATAAAACTGCATTTTTTTTAGCAATTTTATTATATTGCCTGAAGCAACATACCGCAACAAGGCACTATAACATAGCCTTAAAGGGGCAGTATGGCGAAAAATGTTAAAATTTAAATATGTGCAAACCTAAACAAATGAGAAATACGGTTTTCCAGAGTAAAATGAACCATAAATTACTTTTCTCTTATGTTGCTGTCACTTACAGTAGGTAGTAGAAATCTGACAGAAGCTGAATCTGAACAGGTAGTCTTGTCTGCTGTCTTATTTTCGTGCGGAGTTTACTGTATTAATTGCTGGGCAGGACTACTTAGACAAATCATGTAAATTTGGCTCCACCCATGATGACACCCACATTATGGTGCTTGGCCTCACCCATTTTCTGCCTGGTGTGCCCAAAAATGCCCCGGATCTCTTTGGACCCTAGAAACGCCACTGTAGTGAAGTATTGCGGTCGCGATACTTCACAGGACCACCCACATTTAAAGTTACACGCGTTGCTATGTAAGCAATATACGTAACTAAGGAAGGCATGCTCCTTACATAGCAGCGAGTGATGCTATGTAAGGCATGCCTAGCAATCGCTCCTTCACATTAAGCTGTGCTGCTTTACCTTAATGGATCAAGCCCATATTGCTTTAAAGGGACTCTGTAACAAAAATGTCATTGTGTTTTCTACCATCCTACAGGTTCCTAAACCTATTATAATGTGCTCTGGCTTACTGCAGCACTTTCTACTATCACCATCTCTGTAATAAATCAGCTTATCTTTCCCCTGTCGCACTTGTCGTCCTGTGTCTGAAAGGCTGCCAACTCTTCAGTGTGATCTGCTATGCATGCCCCCTCTATGCACACTCCCCTGTGTGTGTTATTTACATTAGCCAGCTTTTCTGTGCTCTCTTATCTTTTACAAGCTGGATAAATCCTCTGTTCACATACTGATGAGTCACATACTGCAGAGTTACAGACAACCAGGCAGAGCTGTCTGCAAGAAGAAACAAACAATCAGCTTGCAACTCTTCAGTGAGCTGCAGGGGGAAAGAAACGCACAAATGATCTCTTGAGATTCAAAAGGAAGGCTGTATACAGCCTGATTGTGTATGGATGTATTTTCTATGTGTGGACATGCTGTACATCAACCTACTTCCTGTTTTGGTGGCCATTTTGTTTGTTTACAAACAAACTTTTAAAAACTGTTTTTGACTACTTTTAATGCGGCCAGGAGCGGCTAAATTGTGACAGAGGGTAATAGGAGATGTTCCCTAACGCACTGGTATGTTTAATTTTGTGTGATTTTAACAATACAGATTCTCTTTAATGCACTGTGATCATTGGGAGTGTACAATTGACCTAAAGCACTAGTCTGGCTCCTTCCTCATATTTTGTTGGTTTGAAACTAAAAAACAACAAAAAAGGATTTTGATTAGTTGTTGTGGGATATGCAGACATTTATATCTGATTTGAAATATTTAGTAAGGATGAAGGGGGGAAAGCAAAATTCAATTGCGTCAGAGGCGTTAGTTGCTGCAGGCGGAAGTTTGGGTTAATTTGCCTTGGTCGCCGCCTCTGGTCCAGCACTTCACACTCCTCTACATTCCAATACACTTTCTCCTTCTTGCCCCGATACTTCCTCCTTCTGTCTGGAAAGCAGGAAGTATCGGAAGGATGTAGACAAGGCATGGAGCGCTGAGGCAACCAAGCTGTTATAACCCTCATTGCCACGGCCCACATGGACAAGTGCTCAGTTTCACCTCGAGTGAAGAGGCATGCTGCTCCCACCTAATCCTTAAAATGTAGAAGTATTATCTGAATCCACATGTTTGATGTCACCAGTCCTTCCTGTGACCGAATGTCTTGCGTCTCTTCAGGTTAATCCAGGAAGCAAAGCTGCCCAGGCTGACCTCAGTACTGGAGATGTCGTCATAGCCATTGATGGGGAAAACACAGACGGAATGACTCACTTAGAAGCACAAAACAAAATCAAGGGCTGTGAAGATGAACTAGCTCTCACCATTAACAGGTAACTCTATCTGATGACTTGTGTGTGAGGCAGAATGCAGCTGTCTGCATTTTCTGTGAATGGGTCAACAGGAGATCCTGTATAAACATGAATGTGCGCACATTCCTGTGGTCTCCTCCCACCACACATGTAAGTGGGAGCCTTAATTGTGAGCACCTTTCTCTATTCAGAGTTATGAAGGAAGAAAATACAGAGCCATGAATAGGACCAGGTTCCCTGAGGGTACATCCTGTATGATAGGAGTACGTCATCACTTCCTGTGGCCGGTATTCTTATTATAAAAGGAGAAATGGCTGCTTTACTCCAGTGCATTAAAACTAAAGATTTAGCAGGCAGCCTGTTGACGTTCTCAAAGCCCATCTTTCATTCATAAACACATAATGTAATTATGTGGTGACAGTTAAAACAGGAATTACTATGTAATCTGTCTACTTAAAATTCTTGAGCAATTTTAACTGTAAAAACCAAATGAAATGATGGCATTTCTGGAATAACTTGTGAATGATTGGTTGCATTTTTTAAAGCAGTAGGATTAGCCATACTATGCCAGGGGGAAAAAAACACATATATAAGTAGATAAATATTTGATCTACTTACAGAACACCTGTATTGTACTGTCCACGTTTTGATTTCAGTGAATATAGTAAATTAAGAGAATTCTGTTCCTGGTGGGGGCTATGTCTTTTGCCCACAGTTTAGACTAAATCCTGATGTCATTTCTGCCCTTTACTTTTTTTCTTTTCTCATCCAATTGCTGAGTCACCTTAGCCTTGCTTGTAAACACAAGTGAGTAGGGGATCGTGTTTCAGATAAGCAGCTAGGCAGGGAACTAAAGGGAAGAGGAGGCATATATTATAGATAAAAAGATCCCCCAGCATGCAACTGTTTGGCACTGACTACTAAAGGGCCAGTGCTCCTTAACCACCTTGGTGGTAATGACGAGCTCAGCCTGACCATTACCACCGCGGTGGATTTCTCAGGCCCTGGAGGGTCTTTTTAGCACAAACTTTTCGGAGGGGGTGTAGCTAGTACTTGGCTAGCTGCATCACCCCTCCGATCGCCACCGGCCTGCTCTGATTCCTGCCACCCCGATCGCCGCTCTTTTGACTTTTTGACTTAGCAAAAAATATGACCAATGTACCACATTTTTTAAATGAGTTGAACAATTATGTTTGACTCTTTATAAATTAGGAGACACAGGAGAAGGGGGAAAGCCTGGAAAGGATCCAGAGGCTTTCCCCACCCAAGGTGAGTACCGCCCAGGGAAACTTTTTTTTTTTTTTTTTTCTTTTAGTTACAGAGTTTCTTTAAAGAGACTCCGTAACAAAAATTGCATCCTGTTTTTTATCATCCTACAAGTTCCAAAAGCTATTCTAATGTGTTCTGGCTTACTGCAGCACATTCTACTATCACCATCTCTGTAATAAATCAACTTATCGCTCTCTTGTCAGACTTGACAGCCTGTGTCTGGAAGGCTGCCAAGTTCTTCAGTGTTGTGGTTCTGTGATGCATCTCCCCCCTCCAGGCCCCTCTCTGCACACTGCCTGTGTATTATTTAGATTAGGGCAGCTTCTCTCTTCTCTCTTATCTTTTACAAGCTGGATAAATCCTCCTCTGAGCTGGCTGGGCTTTCACATACTGATGAATTACATATGGGCAGAGCTGTCTGCACTCTGCAGTAAGAAACAGCCTGACACTTCAGTGGAAGATAGCTGCAGGGGGAAAGAAACACACAAATGATCTCTTGAGATTCAAAAGGAAGGGTGTATACAGCCTGCTTGTGTATGGATGTATTTTCTATGTGTGGACATACTGTACATCAACCTACTTCCTGTTTTGGTGGCCATTTTGTTTGTTTATAAACAAACTTTTTAAAACGGTTTTTAACCACTTTTAATGCGGCGAGGAGCGGCAAAATTGTGACAGAGGGTAATAGATGTCCCCTAACGCACTGGTATGTTTACTTTTGTGCGATTTTAACAATACAGATTCTCTTTAAAGAGCAGCTGCAGATGATGCATTCACCACCTATCAGCTGCTCCCATGAGTTGGCTGGGTGCTTCGTAGCGCAGGGCACGAGAAGTGGAGAGGCATCTGATAGATGGAGACACATCTTAAGGTGGCCACATACGATACAATAAAGTGATCCGATTTTACGGCAATTCGATAAATATGATCGGATCTCCTGAAAAAATCTAAAGCGTTTTTTTTTTTTTTTCAATCTGGAATGCTGTAAATTTTTCTTCAATTTTTCTAAAGATTGTATAGTGTGTGTTATGCTGGGAATACGCGGTTAGTTTTTGAGCCATTTTGATGGCTCGATAATTTCCGACACGTCCGAACTCCCGCCCAATTATTTAGCCGCTCGATTCCGCATTGAGCACAATGGAAAAAGATAAGAAAAAACGAGCGGAAGATAAGAGAATCGCCTGTGGAATCAAGCGGGGAATCGATCGAGCGGCAAAATCGAACCGTGTATGCCCAGCATAAGTATACACACCCTAGCAATTTTCTCAGTTTCCAATCATTTTTATCATAATTGGGGAAAAATTGAACGTGTGTGGTACATTGGTCATATTTTTTGATATGTTATAATCGGTCAGAAAAATGTAGTGCAAATCTTAAATTGAACAGATGTTTAAAAAATTGTATGGTGTGTGGCCACCTTAAGTGTGATGCAGACACATTTAAGGGGCCCTAAACTGAGAGGAATATGGAGGTTTCCTTTTAACCAGTTGCCTGGAAGTCCTGCTGATCTCTGACTGCAGTAGTAGCTGATTCACAGACCTGAAACAAGCATGCAGCTAATCCAGTCTGACTTCAGTCAGAGCACCTGATCTGCATGCTTGTTCAGGGGCTGTGGCTAAAAGTATTAGACACACCGGATCAGCAGGAGAGTCAGGCAACTGGTATTATTTTAAAAGGAAAAATCCATATCCTTCTCCGTTTAGGTTCCCTTTAATGTGACATTGTTCTTTGCTGCCAGGTAACCACACCGTACTGTTAGTAAACTAACTGCAGTTTGTGCTGATTCCTGCTACATCCAGTATGTACATTATAAGCTGTTACTCTGTCCCTTTTACTAATAGTAAACTAGCTGAAGTGTGTGTGTGTGTGTATCTCAGTACAGGCACAGCGTAACAGCTTTTACTGTACATAATGGAGGTAGCAGTTATCCGTGTACGCTGTGGCTAGTTTTCTATCTGTATAGACCTAGAGCAGTAATCTGCAAACTTGGCTCTCCAGCTGTTAAGGAACTACAAGTCCCACAATGCATTGCAGGAGTCTGACAGCCACATGATTCATAAAGGCAAACGCATTGTGGGACTTGTGGTTCCTTAACAGCTGGAGAGCCAAGTTTGCAGATCACTGACCTAGAGTAACAGCTAATACCATGCATACTGGAGCTACTAGAGATCAGCACACATCTCAGCCAGTTTACTAACAGCACAGGCACAGAGTAACAGCTTATACTGTACATACTGGAGGCAGAAGATATCGGCACACACTGCAGCTACATTACTATCAGTACAGGCACAGAGTAACAGCTAATACTGTACATGCTGGAGGCAGCAGATCTCGGCACACACTGCAGCTACATTACTATCAGTACAGGCACAGAGTAACAGCTTATACTGTACATACTGGAGGCAGCAGATATCGGCACACACTGCAGCTACATTACTATCAGTACAGGCACAGAGTAACAGCTAATGCTGGAGGTAGCAGGTGATTGTTTCAGTTGAAAATCTAGGCATGCACAGAGGTCTCCTCTCCTCCCCGTGTCTCTGGCCTCCAATGTAGTGATCCATCTGGTTGAATCACTGTTCCCCAGTGCCTGTTCAAAGGAAGTTCCCACAGTGAACAATGACTTTGTTCCCCTCCCCCCCTCCCTTTTGAACACGCTGGTTGGCCAATAGTAATTGTTCCAAAAGTTCTGCAGAATACAATCCATACAAATCATGGCAGTTGACTCATCGTTCTGTTGCGTACATAGCGTCAGCAAGGCATGAAAGGGTTCTTGGGGATGGACAATGTAACAGATGTAGTATTTGTAAATAAAAAAAAAATAAAAAATCCACTTTTATGATACACAGTATACCAACTCTATGTAGAGACTGTTAGTCAAAAGGGCTAGAAGTCATCAAATAGTTTCTTCTTGTATGATTAAAGCAAGGACTGGCCTGGACACATTGCAATAGTCCTATTAGGCACGACTCACTCGCCCGGCTTTTTGTAACAGCCCAAAATGCAGTTGTTTTATCACAGAGGTCAAAGCATAGCTCAGGTGTTTGCAGGTCAAACTCGTCTTCAAAGCAGTTTTCTTTTTTTGCGCAGAGGTGTCATTATGACTTCAGGCAAATTCCGGTGTTTGCAGGTAGCCAAAGTGTACCTAAGTCAGCGCTACAGGTTACTCATGTCCTGACAAGCACAGAAGAAAATGTGATGTATGAACATGTGGCATTGATTTTTGTTGCAGACAAGCTTGATGTCGGTGGGTAGGTTGTACATTGCTGCTGTATATACAATGCAAGTTGAGAAAACTTGAACTGAGAGGGATATGGATGCTGCTATTGTTGTCTCCTTTTGTCAGTTGTCTTGCCTGGCTGCTGATCTTGGCTGCTTGTCCTGCTGATCTTGGCTGGATGTGCAGCTAATATATTGGTTTCTCTTGATCCTCAGTCTAGCATGAACATCTGATGTTTACATTTGTTCAGGCTCAGACATACTGTACATTGTTAAAGGCATACGATTAGCACAAAAGTCAGGCAAGCGGCATTTGTAGAATTTTAAAAACTAAAGTAGGGCATCTTCACTCCTTTAAGTTCATGTTTCCTTCAAATCCAGTGATGGGCTATCCTAGCATACTGGTAAGGCTGTTGCCTTTGATGTGGGATTTAATCCCGTTGATAATGGTTCGAATCCCAGCTCAAGACTGTATGTATCCCAGATCAAGGCACTTTGAGTCCACCAGGAGAAAAAGCTTGATGTAAACGTTGTGTGTCTTGTCTTGTGTGATTGCAAAGCTTTGTGCATTTGATTGTTCTTCTTGGTGTGCGCAGATTCATAGATTTGTGGGTAAAGGTTTTTCCCTTTAACTTGACTGGAGTTCTCCTTTTAAAAGGGACGTATTGCCGTATTCACAAGTTGTTGAAATCCTACTTCATCATTCTACCTAAATGCTCTTCTTATCTCACTTAAAAGGCAACTGAAGTGAGAATAGGCAAGACAGGTATAACAGAGCCCCCCCCCCCCCCAAGTAAGGATACAATTAAAATCTGTTTAAAAGGGGGAAGTTGGTGGACTCGCCTCCCTCAGGTGTATAAGGACTGGACAATGAGATGTTACTATGAAATACAGTAACATTTATTAGGAGACTCCAAGCATGCAACGCGTTTCACGGGTCACTATCCCGCTTCATCCGGCAATAGGTTTGGAGAACACAGTGTAAGGTCTTTAGCATGGCCAAGCGCCTCTGTTAGCGCTATGCTAAAGACCTTACACTGTGTTCTCCAAACCTATTGCCTGATGAAGCAGGATAGTGACCCTTGAAACGCGTTGTGTACTTGGAGTCTCTCAAATGTTACTGTATTTCATAGTAACGTCTCATTGTCCGGTCCTTATACACCTGAGGGAAATGAGTCCACCACATTCTCCCTTTTTAAACAGATTTTAATTAATTTTATCCTTATTTGGCGCCTTTGTTATACCTGTCTTGCCTATTGATCTATTCCACCCTGAGTGGAGGGGTGCATCCCCATCTTTTTCCTGTCTACAGAGAGCGACTTTTTTATTACCTGAGTGGGGTCAGGTCAGAATTCTCCCCACCTGCCTTTCCAGTGGTTGCCTTTGTGGCAACCCATATTTGTGAATAGAATACCTATATTTCTATACCACACCAACTACTGTCTGACATACTACACCATGTTGGGCTCTCTGTTTCATTTTTGACTTTCTTAAACTGAAGTAAGAGGTATACGGAGGCTGCCATATTTATTTCCTTTTAAGCAATACCAGTTGCCTGGCAGCCCTGCTAATCTATTTAGCTGCAGTAGTGTCTGAATAACATTAGAAACAAGCATGCAGCTAATCTTTTCAGATTTGGCAACCATGTCAGAAACACCTGATCTGCTGTATGCTTGTTCAGGGTCTATGAATAAAAGTATTAGAGGTAAAGGATCAGTGTTCTAAAAAGTATCCCAAAATTGGGTGAGTTGGCTTATATTAGAGTCAAGTGGATGTGGGACCCCATATACAGTGCATGCATTGGAAGCATGCTTGTATCTATAGTTACCTCTCCTTGTTCCTGGCAGCCTTCTTCCTGGCTTCCTGTCCTTGCAGCGCAGTCTCCTTGTTCCGGGCGGCCATCTTCCTGTCTCCCTTGTAGCTCTGTACTCTCTCCTAAAGGTCCAGGCTTCACTATCATTTGAATGCAGTGAAGCATGGATGTCTAGCGGTGAGTACAGGGCTGCAATTGAGACAGGAAGATGGCCGCCCGGAATGAGCAGACTATGAAGCCTGGATCTCTAGTGGTGAGTACAGGGCTGCAAGGGAGACAAGAAGATGGCTGCTCGAAACGAGGAGTAGTAACCAGGGATGGGCTCACAATTAAAATTCCTAATTAAAATAAACCTTAATTGTCGCAGCTGTGTGGCTGGATGATAAGGGGTTGTTTACCCATAATTCTGCCATCCTGCCTGCGCTCCAAATTGCTTGCACGCGTCCTATTGGACGTATTGCAAGCCTCACCACGGCGCACTTCCTGCTTGAGCGACTGTCTCTCTTTGGGAACCCAACTCCTCTGTCCCTCTTTTCCAGGGTCGTGGAGTCGGAGTCGTGGAGTTGGGCAATTTTGGGTGCCTGGAGTCGGAGTCGGGAAAAAATGCACCGACTCCGACTCCTAATGAATTTGTAACTGTAATCAAAATAGAAAATATGATAAAATGTTCTATTTCTCAGATAATAGTCATTAAAAATAATGTATATATACAGTATATATACAGTAATAGCTGTGCTTAGTCCACAAAAATGAAATAAACCAATCAAAATTAGTTACTTGTGCTGCTTCAATAAAGCAGTCACCGTATTTTTAAGGTACATATCTGATTGTGACTGTATATATGATGTGTACACAGGAATCTCTTATATATACTAAATAACATCTATGCTGTAAGAATAAAGCCTGATGTGTAGCTGTGTCACTAATAGAGATGGTCAATGAGATGGAAATAATTCTGCATTGATGCTGATTTATGCAAATGTATGCACTCCCTTTGCTGATGAAATCAAATAATTTGATATGTTGTTAAAATTTGGTTTGGTGACTACAAATTAAAGGGTACCTGAGACGGATGAAAAGTAAAGTTTTATACATACCTGGGGCTTCCTCCAGCCCCTTTCAGGCTAATCAGTCCCTCGCTGTCCTCCACCACCCGGATCTTCTGCTATGAGTCCTGGTAATTCAGCCAGTCAGCGCTGTCCGGCCGCATGCCGCTCCCACAGCCAGGAACATTCTGCACCTGCGCAATAGTGCTGCACAGGTGTAGTATGCTCCTGGCGGCGGAGTGTGTGCATGCGCACTACGCCCGACTGGCTCAAGTACCTGGACTCATAGCAGAAGATCCAGGTGGTGGAGGAGGACAGCGAGGGACTGATTATCCTGAAGGCGGCTGGAGGAATCCCCAGGTATGTATAAAACTTTAATTTCATCTGTCTCAGGTTTACTTTGTTACACAGTAGTACTATACTCTACATATGCACTCCCCACAGAGCTGCAGGGAATCCACTGAGAATGCTGTGCACATTGAACACAGAGGTGTTGTCTGTTTACAATCTCCTCATTCCCCTGCAGAGTACCTGCACATCACTCTTACATGTACCCACACTTACATTGCCTAGGTCCTGATAGATGTTCTTTGTTCCGGTTTGTACCTTTTACAAGTACTCTTACCAAGGACTAGTTTTAGTCTAAAGGGAATAAATATAGTAGTCTACATATCCTTCTCACTTCAGTTGTCTTGTAAAATTCCTAAGCTTTGGCAGTTAAGAGACGAATTTCATGTTACATACTTTTAATCAAAAAAATTGTAATATGCAAATTAGAGGAGTCGGAGTCGGAGTCAGTGGAATCCTAAACTGAGGAGTCTGAGTCGGAGTCGGTGGATTTTTGGACCGACTCCACAGCCCTGCTCTTTTCTCCTCATTTGTCCCTCTTGCAGGACTGATGTACAGATTTATGTAAATGTGTATTTTTCTACTGAAAGATATGTTTAATCAACTTTAAACTTAATTGCCATCCTTTAAATTGATCTATTTCTTATTCTCAAATTCAAATTTTCGGCATGTCCCTCGCTGCAACTCCGCGGTGAGCCGTTCGCCTGTGAAGGTCCCCGGAGGTGACTTCAGGCCGACCTGGAGGTTGGCTTGTACTGCGCCTGCGCGAGCGGCGCTGACAATCAGCTCCATGTGAACTGGAGCGTACTGCGCAGTCGCAGTACAGGCCGACCTCCGGGGACCGGGAAGCTTCACAGGCGAACTGCTCCCCATGGAGCTGCAGCGAGGGACTTGCTGGGAGCTTGGGGCTGGACGAAGCCCCGGGTAAGTAGCACTTATTGTTCTTAAAGCCCCCTCATGACTCCTTTAAGTGTCCCTCTTTTTCATCTCAAAAAGCAAGAAGTTTTAAATCAGGATGATACCATTTATTGGCTAACTA
The DNA here is from genome assembly GCF_040937935.1 of Hyperolius riggenbachi. Taxonomy (NCBI): domain Eukaryota; kingdom Metazoa; phylum Chordata; class Amphibia; order Anura; family Hyperoliidae; genus Hyperolius; species Hyperolius riggenbachi. Next base: position 43,284,340 of record NC_090655.1, read on the forward strand.
CAAATGAATAAGAATAAACAAGCTTTCGGCCTTGCAGCCTTCGTCAGGTTTATATCCTGTTAGTTTGCAAGCTGGTGGTACAGACAGCTTATATACATGCAACATCAAAAAGGGAAAACAGATATTTTTTTCAAGCATAAATACATCATTAAGATGCCTTAATACAAACAGACCATCTAAATGGGGTAAGATAAGGATCCTTGTTTACTTTATTGCTCACAGACCTGGTATTAGGATTGACCCAGAGGTATCGTAAATTCTTAGTTCACAAGTTCAGCTAGGGTGGCTGAGACAGTTCATATATCATCAATCTCATACCAATATAGAAAGTTGTTGTCCTTATTCAGACCCTTCTGCACAGCTTTGAAACAATTTATAAATTTTGTTTCTGCTATTAATCGGTCATTTGACGTTTTGAAGCCGCCCTTCAGGGCAGTGACACGAAGATCATCCATGCTGTGTCCGTTGGACCGAAAGTGTGTAGCAACTGGGAGTCCAGATTTGGTATCATTAATAGTGTGCCTGTGTCCATTCATACGTTTGCGCAGAGTTTGTCCAGTTTCTCCCACGTACATAACATTGGGGCATTTAGCACACATGATCAGATATACCAGATTGGTGGACCCACAAGAAAATTTACCTTGTATTCTGTACTCCTGTTGTGAACCTGGTATCGTTACCCTGTCAGTGGAGTAAATGTGTCTGCAGGTCCCACATATTTTTTGTCGGCAGGGTGATGTTCCGTTTTGTTGAGGCCTATTCAAAGAGCTCCTGACAATCATCTGTTTTAGATTGTGTGGTTGCCGATATGACAAGAGTGGAGGTTTAGGGAATATCGATATTCCCTAAACCTCCCCTCTTGTCATATCGGCAACCACACAATCTAAAACAGATGATTGTCAGGAGCTCTTTGAATAGGCCTCAACAAAACGGAACATCACCCTGCCGACAAAAAATATGTGGGACCTGCAGACACATTTACTCCACTGACAGGGTAACGATACCAGGTTCACAACAGGAGTACAGAATACAAGGTAAATTTTCTTGTGGGTCCACCAATCTGGTATATCTGATCATGTGTGCTAAATGCCCCAATGTTATGTACGTGGGAGAAACTGGACAAACTCTGCGCAAACGTATGAATGGACACAGGCACACTATTAATGATACCAAATCTGGACTCCCAGTTGCTACACACTTTCGGTCCAACGGACACAGCATGGATGATCTTCGTGTCACTGCCCTGAAGGGCGGCTTCAAAACGTCAAATGACCGATTAATAGCAGAAACAAAATTTATAAATTGTTTCAAAGCTGTGCAGAAGGGTTTGAATAAGGACAACAACTTTCTATGTTGGTATGAGATTGATGATATATGAACTGTCTCAGCCACCCTAGCTGAACTTGTGAACTAAGAATTTACGATACCTCTGGGTCAATCCTAATACCAGGTCTGTGAGCAATAAAGTAAACAAGGATCCTTATCTTACCCCATTTAGATGGTCTGTTTGTATTAAGGCATCTTAATGATGTATTTATGCTTGAAAAAAATATCTGTTTTCCCTTTTTAATGTTGCATGTATATAAGCTGTCTGTACCACCAGCTTGCAAACTAACAGGATATAAACCTGACGAAGGCTGCAAGGCCGAAAGCTTGTTTATTCTTATTCATTTGTAGTTAGCCAATAAATGGTATCATCCTGATTTAAAACTTCTTGCTTTTACTGATGGCTAACACGGTACAATACCCTACTGCTCATCTCAAAAAGTTAGAGCTATGCAAATCTAGTATGTATATAGGTTAACATTTTATTTATTTATTTTTAAGTGTGAATACCAGAGCCGGGACAAGGTCCTCCAGCACCCAAGGCTGAGACACCAAAGTGCGCCCCTCCATCCCTGCCACCCAGCCATCACACACTGATTGCTATTAGACTAAGAGGCGCCACAGGGCCCACAACCTCCCCAACACCTTAATATCTAGTTATCTGGCTTGCAGTCACTGCCATGTATCCCCTTTTCTTATTTCTTTCTGCTTCAAACACAATTAGGAATGACAGCTGAATGTATTTTGCGCCCCCTCCTACACTGCACCCTGAGGCTAGAGCCTCTCCAGCCTATGCCTCGGCCCGGCCCTGGTGAATACTCTCAGATCTGCTACTGCCCATTTGCTGCTGTTAATCCTTACTTGCTTAAAAAAATGGAGTTTGGATTTTTTTTTCTTTCTTCCATTTGTGGCAGGGAAGTACTTATTAGCTAAAACAATGTGAAGGGAGGATGTGAACAAGTGACCTTTCAGTTTATGAGAAGTGCAGTGTAAGTGACAGGTGCACTTTGTCAGTGAATTCTTTGGTGCCAGCCTTGAATTCATATAATAAACAATTGGCCATTTATTTTGGCAGCTGATTTTCTATTTTTTCTTTTTTAGTCAGAGATGATCACATCTGTCCCCTTGTGACTGATGTTAGTAAATGCTGAGATCTGTGCATTTTACATAACCCGCTCGCCTGCATCGTCTGGTTATAGAGCCTCCAGCTGTGTCCGGCCACATGAATGGAAGGGGACAGTTTACGCGGCTGCGCTTCTCTACATGTCACTTACAAGTACCTTTCCCTGCTGTTGCTATGGTTATACACACTCTATAAACAGTCTGTATTCTTCTCCTCATCCCAGCCATGCAGTGTTTGCTCTGGGATTGTCAGCCATTCAGTGATGCAACAGATTTATGTTTATGAGTGTAACAAAGGTGTAGCCATGAGGTATGCAGAGGAAACCAGATAAGAGGTGCCATAAGAGGCTTTTGCTTTACTGGGCAAAACTGCAGTTTCAGCCAATCCCTTCCTGGTTATCAAGGTGTTGCCGTAATGCGGGGATCAGTTTATCCTGATCAGAATAGTAAAAGGCTTTCCATCTCTCTGATGACTTATGATTAACTTGATGTCACTGGTAATGTTTCCATTTCCTGTGGCAACGACACAATTATGGCAAATCTGGGGCAGGACTATACGATGTGGCATGTATTACATGGGGTACAACTGTGCCAATAACACCATTATGGGTGTTTGAGGTTTAGCAACATAGTTACCTTAAACTGCAGTATAGTAAAATGATCGCAAGATGTCACTGTGTGTAAAATGCCATGGTGATCTTTATGGGATTGTTGTTTCCTGTAGTCACTATTTCTAAGTAAGCTGCATTTCCTGATGTGGTGTATGTTTCTGCATGTTTTTCTTCAGTAACTAGTTCTAACTTGTCATACTGGATGCCTATCTGCGTGTACAGAACACTCTGCTCCATCAATGGGAAATATGGGGCTGGGCTATATATTACGGCCTTTTGTGCAGTTGGGTTATGGCGGGGTGTTTGAGTACCGCCCAGCTGTAACACAGATTTTGTTTAAGCTGAGACTTTTTTTCCTCCAGGAGTTTAGGGAAATGTCTGTTTATGTCTTGGCTAAAGACTGTTACTTTGGTTATAAATAAGTAGTTGCAGATTAAGTAGCATTTTCCTCCACATTCCAAAGCATCCTGTTATTCATCACATTGGCTTGTCCGCCTTTTTGTGTCTGTGAAGGGGAGAAGATTGCCTGATGATAAAATACACTCTTTCATCTGTAGTTGGGGTGTGCGGTAGCAAGGAAATAACAGCACTCAACTGGGAAAATCCAATCAAGTTGGTCATGGTTCCTCTGAGTAGGGACATGCCAGGTAGTTGGAGAAGGGCAATACACACATCCAATCTGGAAGCTGCCATATGTATTTCCCTTTGAACAATGAAACTTGCCCGGATGTCCTGCTAATGCCACACTTGAAGTAACCTCTCTGAACTTTTTTGCAAATATAAACCTATTCAGCAATTGTGAGGCTCCCAAATACAGCAATAACCCCCCCCCCCCCACACACACACACCAATGACAAATGAACAAATGCAGCAACCAATAGCTTTCCAATAGCAAATGCTATAGCATTGGCCCCCAAATGACAAGTGCAGCCTAAATAAAATTGTGCTCTTCTTCTTTTTAGATTTAAATGGTTGTTAGAGGCTTTGATTGCCCTAATTCCGTGACCTGCCGTCCACAGAGCAGGCAGATGAGTACTGCTGTAATTTGCAGTAGCAATGAGAAAACAAAAGCTTTCATCAGCAGGGGGTAAGGAGATAGGACACCGTACTTCAAACAGTTTAGAGAGTGACTCTCTAAACTGTTTGAAGTACGGTGTCCTATCTCCTTACCCCCTGCTGATGAAAGCTTTTGTTTTCTCATTGTAATCAAGCGTGACGCTTGATTACATTCACACCTTCCCCTGGATAAATAAGGGCAGAGGGAAGGGGAGGAGGGGAAATGGCAGAACCCACAGCTATTGGAAACCAGGGCAAACTACAGGAAAAAAAACTGTTTGGATCCCCTTAAAGTATACCCGGGGTGACATGTGACATGATGAGATAGACGTGTGTATGCACAGTGCCTAGCACACAAATAACTATGCTGTGTTCTTTTTTTTTTTTTTTTTTTTTTTTTTTTTCTCTGCCTGAAAGTTAAACATCAGGTATGTAAGTGGCAGTTCCTGTCTGAGTCAGGACTGAGTCAGACTACAGTGTGAACCTCACTGATGAGGATGAGGAATTGCAACTATAAAACACTTTCCTAGCAGAAAATGGCTTCTGAGAGCAGGAAAGAGATAAAAGGGTCATTAGTTCATAGATTTTAGCTCTGGCATATTTCAAGGAATGTGTTATTGAGCAAAAACCAATAAGACAGTAAAAACGTAAAAAGTAGATTTAAAGGGGAACTGAAGAGAGAGGTATATGGAGGCTCAAATCAAGAAGAAAGAAGAAAACAACATCTGGGCACCTTCCGTCCAGGAGCGCAGCGTGACCAAGCGTCTAGTGAGACGCGAAACGGCCGTCGCAAGCCCCGACTGGCACCCGGTACCCCCACCTCCAACTCACCACCACCATCACATTGATGTAGAGCTGACAGCGCCAATGGTATGTGACCTGTGATGACCAATAAACACTGCCACGTATTTAAGAACGGAAGGTGCCCGGATGTTTTTTTCTTCTTGATTTGAACTGACAGTCTCTTCTCGATTTGTGATCCGAGGAGCACACGTCTGAGCAGGTGGATTCAACTTGAATCATTCAAGGTCACCGGAGGAAGGGTGAGAGAAAAATTTGTTTGCTTTTTGTCAATCACACGCTTCTGCAGCCTGTTTAGGAGGGAGTGCCACTCAACATATCTAGGTCTCGCATAGTAACAGGTATATGGAGGCTGCCATGTTTATTTCCTTTGAATCAATACCAGTTGCCTGGCAGCCCTGCTGATCTTTATTTTATTATTGTTAGCTCGGAAGGGCTTCCCTGCCATTGGTTGGCATTAGATACAGCCATCTGACCACTGGTAGCCAATGGGAATCGAGATTTCCCGGCGTGAGTGTTTGCTTGAGGAAATATGTTTAAATATTTAAGTTTGCACCGTAAAGCAGGGTTATGGATGTGTGTGTACTAAGGATGGTGTATGTCCTTTCTTATAGCCAGATATTTGACTATAGGGGTTGTTAGAGATAACATGGGATTTGATGGGGCCCTTCTGAGATTGGTTTATGTTTTACTGACAGGGATTTAGACCAATTACGAATCAGAGTTTGAAGGGAGGGAATAAGGACAGACCCCACCCCCACCCCATGTGACTCCAGGTCAGTATAAAAGAAGTGTCAGCCGGCCATGTTGTTTAGGTTACTGTCATAGGCCTATACGCTATGTTACCAAATATTATGCTTTGATTTTAATGACTTTGGCCTCAATTCACTAAGCTTATCTCCTGTCTTTAATAACTCTTCTAGAGTTATCACCATGGTGATAAGGCATGTAGTATTCTGGAAACATTTTACCTCAGGCAAACCTAAAGTTAACTCTTCTGTCTTTGGAGTTATTTTAAGGATTGAAGAGTTAACTTAGAGTTAAAGACAGGCTGTTTATTAAAGGACTTACGAGGCCAAATATCAAAAATTTGGTCATTACCTGTTTGATATTAGAATCCATAGGTGATTTCCTCTGCTCCCTCTGTCCCATTCCGCCTCCAATGCATTTTTTACATAGCCCCCAGGCTGCGACCCGACCCCACAGCACGGGTCGTCTCGTATGCCACAATCAAGATGGCCGCCGCCAAGATCCGCGCCTGCGCAGTACGCATGGCGGAGAGTGCGGCTGCGCAGCTCTCCGCCCTCGCCATGAGCGCGCCCGCTGCCACGCTAGGAGGACGCTGACATCGAGTACGCGGCTGGGCGAGGGCGGAGAGCTGCGCAGCCGCACTCTCCGCCATGCGTACTGCGCAGGCGCGGATCTTGGCGGCGGCCATCTTGATTGTGGCATACGAGACGACCCGTGCTGTGGGGTCGGGTCGCAGCCTGGGGGCTATGTAAAAAATGCATTGGAGGCGGAAAGGGACAGAGGGAGCAGAGGATATCACCTATGGATTCTAATATCAAACAGGTAATGACCAAAATTTCGATATTTGGCCTCGTAAGTCCTTTAACTGCGTGTGAAAATAACTACAGAAGAGGTAAATTAACTACAGAGGAGGTAAATTAACTACAGAAGAGGTAACTTATGGAATGAAGAGATAAAATAACTCTCTCACTGTGTGGAGGTAAGTTATCTCTTGCCTTATTATCTCCAGCATGATCTTCGTGAATTGAGGCCTTAGTATTACACCCTAGCACTGTATGCACTCTATGCACTGCACTTTTTTCCCTTGAAAAAGCTTCCATCTGGAAGTGAAACATGTCGGGTAGTTTAGTTATGGTGGGGGGTCTGTGTAAATAGTTGTTAATAGTTTATTTTGAAGTTGAAGTAGGGGCGTTCTACTCCATATGTACCTAACTACTGTATCAACTTCTTGAAGTAACTTAATTTACAGTAACCAAAATCGATTATTTTAGATGTTATAAATAAATGTTAAGTTTTTTTTATCCCCTGGTTAGGGAATATATTTGTGATCAGCCCTGCTAATCCTCTGCCTCTAATGCTATTAGCCATAGCCCCTGAACAAGCATGCAGCAGATCAGGTGTTTCAGACTTTAAAGTCAGATCTGACAAGACTAGCTGCATGCTTATGTCTGGTGTTATTCAGATACTACTGCAGAGAAAGAGACCAGCAGGGCTGACAGGCAACTGGTATTGATTAAAAGGAAATATATATGGCCGCCTCCGTATACCTCTTACTTCAGTTACCCTTTAAATATAAAATAAAACTGTGGAATAACTTTAAAAAGTCATCTTAGGAGAATGAGGGTAGATAGAATTGTTTATTGCATTTGTTTATTTTCACCTCGGGTGTTCTCAGCAGAAAGAAGTAAATGGATGGCTGCTGTTTTCAGGAGTTTTCCTGAAAATAGAAGAATGTGTACCAGCTTCAATTGGTTTACATTTAAAAGCTAAATCTATTCAAATAGCATGGCTGGTGACTACGAGACTATTTTGTGATCTTCCCAAAAGATGCCACCATTTTCTGGGTACCCACCCAGATGTCATGCTCTGACATTACTTTATCTGGCAAGCTCTAAAAGTCGTAAGGGAACTTTTTCTGAACTTTTGCCCTTCTGCCCCTCTGTCCATGCGAGCGCTACGCAGTCTTCCGTGTGAGGGAAATGGTGTGGTGTAATGGAAATAAGGGATCATTATAGGAATACATATTGGTCTCGGACCAGCAGCCAGTCAAGTGTGCATGGGAAAGTATGCAGATTGTTCTACATTAGTCAGAATTGAATAAACACAACATTCTAAGATAAAATTTATGTTTTGGGAAAGATGATCGTTTTGCACTGTAAAACACTGCTTTAAATCAAAATTAATTTCATTTTCATGATTTTTGTTGAAGTATAACATCGGTATTTAAGCTGCGTTTGCAACTCTCTTCATATAATAGTAGCATAAAGTTACTTTTTCAAGAAATAATTGCTGGTTAGAATTGACAGCAGACATGTCTCAGAGTGAGTCAGTAGCTTATTTGGTATGGAATTGCTGGGATTTGTCCACTATGGATCTATACATAAACTTTTGTGGTCCTGTCTTACTTAAGTAATACGGTATTTGATGGCTTGTGTGTGCTTTTATATAAAACTTCTAATTGTGAATTCTAACTGTCTGTAGTTGCAGTAATGTGTTAGTTACCATGGCAACCGAGTTCAGCTTGGTGTTATGCAGAATGTTTGTATCTGTCTTATTGGCACAGAAGTACACACATTACTATTCTATGCCTTTCCTTCTTGATTGGTCTTATGCATTCAACGATGTTTGATCATTGCTTACTACTTTAAATTCTGTATTCCCTATGTATCCAGGGTCTTACACTCTTGGGTCTCCTAACTTTCTGATTGGCTATTTAGGGGTTCCACTGACACCCTCTCCTCCTCTCGCCCACTTGCAGTTGGAGTACCCCAAGGTTTAGTTCTTGGGCCCATTCTCTTCTCTATAACTATGGTCCAAGAGCTAGTGTATTTGTTTCTTATGTAGTATTTTGTCTCACTGTGTATTCTCTTTACTACCGTTGTTTGCATGATGTAACTCTCTCTATACTTGCATTTTGCCACTGTAATTGTAAAGCACTACATCCCTTTTTATCCTTAGGCCTGGGACCCACTACGGGCCCTTTGAGGCAATCGTGGAAGTGCCACATTTTTACTGCGATTCCTGGAGCAATCGCAATTTGACTACTGTAGCCACTGATGTTATTGCTTCAGGATCCCGCCTAAAATGCTGCAAGCATCGCTTTGCCATCACAAAGTGCATACAGTGCTGCTGGTAGGACCACCCCCATAGAGATCCACTGGCCTAGTGCTTTGCTGATCGGCAGGCCTTACAGATTTTGCTGGATTTACTGTTATGACATTCATTCTACAGGGAAAAGGGATCTTCATATGCTTAGGGATGCTGGCTAGTGCATATGCATAATTGCATGTAATCACTCCAACCTCCATGACAGCTGAGACCTAGGCAAAACAGTTTCCCATTTAATTTTTCAGAGCTTTAGATAAGGTGGCCTGGGTAATACTGAAGTAAACATGGATATGTCTGTGTAATACAGCTAGTTAAATACTTACTATACGAGACGGTTTGATAAGGATTTTTTTTTCTTAAAGTGGACATTCGATTAAAAAGAAAAAAAAAACCTCCAAGGCTTTTGCTGTCAGAAGACCATGTAAACAGTCACGCCTAGGTTCAGTGGAATTAAAATTTACCATAGGGTCAGCTTGACCTCATGTGAAACGATGCAGAGGCAGCATTGTTCAACGCTATTATACATTATAAACTAGACAAACTGATCTTCCTAAAGATAAAATAACTACGCTGGGAGTTCCCACTTGTTCCTATAATTGAGGAACATTTCCATGCCCCATGCAGACAATGGATCTGATTAGTTTCCTTGATTCACTACATGTAGTATTGTTTTTAAATTGTTAAAATCAAATCAGAGCTCTACAAATGGAACAACCAATTTAACAACAGTTTGAACCTTTAACAACAACTTTATAAAGGGCTTCTTGGGCATGTGACATTGAGGTTGATTTACAAAGCAACAGTATGCTGTAACGACAGGGGAGCAGCAACTGTGACTTCAGGGTAGCCCAGAGCGCCAAGGGAGGCCCAAACTACTACTTCCTTCCCTCTGACAAAGGTCTATACTTCAGATCAGGTGTTTTTGCGGCTACACTTGTTATGGGTGTGAAGATTACGATGCCCACACTTGTTTTATGACCCTTGTGAGCTGGGCTTCCAGGCTGAGGGTCACTAGGAGTTACGGCAAGGGGAACAGCGCCACTGGTTGTAACATATAGATTACATATATATGTACAGTAACTGTTTACACGCATAAAGTGTACATAATGTGAAATAGATGCGCCCAGTTTAACCTACCTGGGGCTTCTTCCAGCATCCTGCAGTCTTTTTGGTCTCTCGCCGCTGTTCTGCTATGTTCCATCCAGCAGCTGTGCCCCTTCAAAAGTTGGCCAACTGAGCTAGTCATGGGCTACTGGGCATGCCCGGCCTCCTTCACACGTGCCCCTTTTGCCAGGAGCAGTTGCAGTTTTTATGAATTGCGCAAGCGCAGAACTCTCGCGGCCACAGGATTGGGATTGAGAAGGCACGCAGCCCAGGGTCACGCATGCAGCTTTGGGAGGGGACAGCTGCTGAATGAAACAGAGTGAAATGATGGCGAGGAACCAGAAGGACTATAGAGGGCTGTCACTACTCTCCATATTGAAAATTAGGTGACTACTGACTAGACCTTGAAGCTAGCTTACTAAAAGGAAAAACTGTTCTACGATCCAGTCACTGGATAGTGTAATAGTTAAGGGCTCTGCCTCTGACACAGGCGACCAGGGTTCAAATCTCTCAGTAGGAGACCTTGGGCACGACTCCCTAACACTGCTACTGCCTATAGAGCGCGCCCTTGTGGCTGCAGCTCAAGCATTTTGAGTCCACCAGGTGAAAAGCACACTATAAATGTTATTTATCTTGTAAGGTAAACTGGGCACATTGCTTTCATGTTAGGTTTCCTAAAGAAAAACGTCTCAGATTTTTTTTTCTGAAATTGTATTCTAACTTTTCATTGTCTTTTTATTTTAAGGGTTGACTCCAAGATCTGGTCACCTCTTGTAGCAGAAGAAGGCAAAGCACATCCATATAAAATGAATCTGGCCTCCGCCCCCCAGGTAAATAATGAGATGACTACATTTATATTACTGTTTGTGTGTAGATTTTCTGCAGACTTCTTGTATAAGATTTTTAGCAGAGTATGAGATGGGCAGTCGCCTGTAGGGGTCGGATTAGCTGTACAGTAAAGGAACACTGTAATGAAAACCTGTGCAATTTTTAAATGCATTTGTACATGTACAAATAGAATGTACCGTACTGTATATTTGACCCAGACTCAATTGTACTGTAAATGGCTTATTTCCTGTGCAGCTGTCTCTTGCAAGTAGGTAGTATTTTGTCTTACAGCTCTGAACCACATACCAACTAGTCCATGTACTTATGGGGAATCTCAGGCTTTCCTTCATTTCCCTTGATGGCAGTGGCACAGTCTACCTGGCAGATTATTGGCATGTCAGTGGGGAGGCTGTCTGGCATCTCCACATAAGTCTTTGTCAGGAAGCTTTTTTTCTTCTTTTTTTTGGGGGGGGGGGGGGGGGGGGAAGCAAGGGAAACGTGAAAAATGGAATTGTATCAATCATATACACATATGTAATACATGGTATAAATGAGGAAGATGATGACGTTAGAATTCATAAAACAAACTGTCCCTCATAATCTAATCTCCCTAGCACAATCTAGGGCCAAAGGTCACCTTACAGTATATTTTGGAGATGTGGCAGGAAGCCAGCGTGCTATAATATTCAGTTTGTAAAGGATTCTGGGATTTCTAATGAAGGCACCTTCTCTTAAGTCTTGTACACACACTAAATAATCTGATTCCCCTGGAAATGTCTTGTAGATGTTCTCCCCCAGTTATTGTGTCCTCCTGTGTCCTTCTTTTCCCTATGTGTCCCCTTCTGTCTCCCACATGTCCCCTTCTGTCCCCCGTATGTCCTCCTCTGCTCCCCGTGTATCGTTATAAGCAGCAGCATGACTCACCTCCTCCATCGGCTCCAGCAGTGATCAGAGACTTCTCCTTTCTCACTGTTCCCCTGGTGTCGACTTCTGTTGATCACGTCATCAGCAGAAGCCGGCTCTAGAGACGCAGTGAAGTAGAGGTCTATAAACGCCTATGGATGAGAAGAACCGTGCTGCCACTGCTTATAACTATACACAGGGGGCAGAGGAAGACACACAGTGGGCGGAGGAGGAGAACACAGGGTGTCCTCAACATCGCGGCAGTTCGTATCAGGGGATGTTCGTAAGTTGGGGACTCCCTGTATTTGGCATATAAGGTGCAGTGACCTTTTCTCCCCATTTTGGGGGGGATAAAAAGTGTTTTATATTACGAAAAATACGGTAAGTGCATTGTCGTCTTTCTCCTCTGTGCCACTGGACTCCCCTTGCTCATTCTTCCCCTGATGTCCATCCTCCCCTCCACATGGTCCCTAGCAATCAATTAACAATCATTAATGGAGACTAATTGAGTGTGCCAGCACTAAAGTATAGGGGGGCAAGTATTTGTGAATTTGCATTACTCGCTGGGAATTCCTGGAGTTGTTGCTTATATTGATGTGAGCTTTGCCAGTAACTTAGCAATGATGACACATTGGTGTTTAGGAAGGGGAAGCATAGCTGGGAAAACATTCGGGCCCAAACCATTCTGGTGGAGATTGTTCAGCTGTGGCTGATTAGTGCTATCTATGCTGTGCTGTAATGGCTCACAACTAACATCTAGCTCTGGCTCCCCAAACATGTCTTGAGATATTTATGTTTTCTTAAGGATGATGGATGACTTTGAACACGGGTTTCTGTGGTGTGTATACAAATGCAGAGACCTACAGCTGCTTGTCACTCTGCTTCCATGCATTGTGTATTATCCTGCTTAAATAAATATGGTGTTTATGTGATGCACAGCTGTGAAATAAGCTCTTTTTAACGGTTCGTTCCAGTCACCGTTGTAAACAAAGTTTTGGCATTCAAGCTCAGGCCCACATTCCACATGCTTATGCTTTCCATTTAGGTACTTACCTGTAGGCCATCTGTCCAACTCTCATCAAACACTGATTGCTCTGCCAATAAACATGGTTCACTCATCACATTTGGCCCACCTGTGGTGCTGTGACTAATGTTCATCTAAAGATGTGGTGGAGAGAAGTACCGGTACCGGTAAATCTTCCTTCCCAATGTTACTAAAGCCTGGTAGACCCTTTCAATTATGATTGGCCAATCAATGACCATTTTTACCACCTCTATGAAGACAAGACAAATAGCATTTATATTGAGCTTTTCTCCTGGCAGACTCAAAGCGCCAGAGCTGCAGCCACTAGAGGTTCGCTCAGTGGGCAGTAGTAGTGTTAGAAAGTCTAGCCCTAACACTGCAGCCTTACTAAATTTAGTTACTTACTTACTCACAGAGGTGCCTTGCTCTTCTACTGACCACATATGCTATTGCCTGATGAAGCGGGATCAAACCTGCGAAACGCGTTGCATATTTGGAGTTCATAATTAAAATATATTGACTGTCTTTACTACAGTCGTTGTGTGTCTACTTGGAGGAGGTAAGTCCACCACTACCTCCTCGATTTACCAAGAATTTTGTTTTTAAGCTCATTTAGCTTCCTTTTATCCTCTTGGTGCTTCTGTTCTCCTGCATAACTGCAATCTTACTGAATAGGTGCTGCCTGACTGAACAGGAAGAGGCAAGATTAGAACCCTGATCTCCATTGTCAGAGGAACCCTTAATGATTACACTCTCCAGCCACTCATGTAATATGTGCGCTTACCTACACAATCTGCTCATAGTATTTGATATCTGTTGACCCTCAATTCACGGAGGTGGTAAAATTGGTCAGTGATTTTTCCAATCATTATTGAAAGTGTGTGGCTTAACCACTTAACGACCACCTAACGCCGATAGGCGTCGGCAGGTCTTAAGTGGTTTTGCATGGAAACGGCCGCTCGATCGAGCGGCCTTTCCATGTCAGTTCACGGAGGGTGTCTCCGTGAACAGCCAGAGAGCCGCCGACAAAATGTAAACACGCGGGGAAGAAATCCCCGCTGTTTACATCACACGGCGCTGCTGCGCAGCAGTGCTGTAAGGCAGATCGGCGATCCCCGGCCTCTGATTGGCCAGGGATCGCTGGCATATGATAGGCTGAAGCCTATCCTTCAATGCGCAGGACGGACATCCGTCCTGCGCAGCCCATGGAGGGAGAGGGAGGGACGGGAAGCCAGGGGTAAAATTGGCCAATCACAAATGCACGTGTTTATGACCCTTAGTGGTGGATTTGTATAGAAATGCTTCAGAAGCGTCAGTTTATGTTACTGCACAGGATGTATTGTATATCTGTCATTATTGCAGCTGACTCACAGGAATAAGAACCTTCTCCCCACTCCTGATGTGAGCAGAATGCTGCTTACATAAAACCACACATAGAACCTTATAAAATATCCAAATCTGGACATTTTTGGCTGATGTGTCATCCTTCTAATGGGGCCATTTTAGGATAGCTCTTTACCAATGAAGGCAACTGAGGTTACAGGATAAAGCTTATTTACTCTACAAGGTGAAAATATTCTGTACAAAACATTGGCAGAGGATGGAAAGTTTCAGTGTGTAGATTGCAGTGGGAGCCGCCTCTGAGGTAGAGCACATACCCAGCCATTCATAGAACCCTGTTACCCAATTGCCTCATTACATTCTACATAATCCTAGGCCCACACCAGAGCCGTATTTGGGGTTTGTGCTGCCCATGGCGCTTCAGAGCTATGACTCCCCCTTAAAAGGGATTTAACAGCATGAAATGTGTGAATGTGTGTGACGCTGGTGGGTATGGTCAAGACAGGCAGAGAGCAGGGCAAACTTAATTATATTAGTAACCATACAACCCAAAGTCTGTGGCCCTATGTCCTTCCCCCCCCCCCCCCCCCAGAGAGCAATCTATCACCCCCCCCCCCCCCCCCAGAGAGGAATCGATCATTGACACTGGAAATTAATTTTTAATATATTTGCCATTCACATCTGGCCCATCACCATGTGTGGTGCTCCTCCATCCACACCCGGACTATCACCATGTGTGGTGCTGCTCCATCCACACCCGGGCCATCACTGTGTGGTGCTTCTCCATCCACACCCGGACCATCATTGTGTGGTGCTTCTCCATCCACACCCGTATCATCACTGGGCGGTGCTTTCCCATCCACACCCGGACCATCACCGTGTGGTGCTTCTCCATCCACACCCGGACCATCACCGTGTGGTGCTTCTCCATCCACACCCGGACCATCACCGTGTGGTGCTTCTCCATCCACACCCGGACCATCACCGTGTGGTGCTGCTCCATCCACACCCGGACCATCACCGTGTGGTGCTTCTCCATCCACACCCGGACCATCATTGTGTGGTGCTTCTCCATCCACACCCGTATCATCACTGGGCGGTGCTTTCCCATCCACACCCGGACCATCACCGTGTGGTGCTTCTCCATCCACACCCGGACCATCACCGTGTGGTGCTTCTCCATCCACACCCGGACCATCACCGTGTGGTGCTTCTCCATCCACACCCGGACCATCACCGTGTGGTGCTTCTCCATCCACACCCGGACCATCACCGTGTGGTGCTTCTCCATCCACACCCGGACCATCACCGTGTGGTGCTTCTCCATCCACACCCGGACCATCACCGTGTGGTGCTTCTCCATCCACACCCGGACCATCACCGTGTGGTGCTTCTCCATCCACACCCGGACCATCACCGTGTGGTGCTTCTCCATCCACACCCGGACCATCACCGTGTGGTGCTTCTCCATCCACACCCGGACCATCACCGTGCGGTGCTTCTCCATCCACACCCGGACCATCACCGTGCGGTGCTTCTCCATCCACACCCGGACCATCACCGGGCGGTGCTTCTCCATCCACACCCGGACCATAACCGGGCGGTGCTTCTCCATCCACACCCGGACCATCACCGGGCGGTGCTTCTCCATCCACACCCGGACCATCACCGGGCGGTGCTTCTCCATCCACACCCGGACCATCACCGGGCGGTGCTTCTCCATCCACACCCGGACCATCACCGGGCGGTGCTTCTCCATCCACACCCGGACCATCACCGGGCGGTGCTTCTCCATCCACACCCGGACCATCACCGGGCGGTGCTTCTCCATCCACACCCGGACCATCACCGGGCGGTGCTTCTCCATCCACACCCGGACCATCACCGGGCGGTGCTTCTCCATCCACACCCGGACCATCACCGGGCGGTGCTTCTCCATCCACACCCGGACCATCACCGGGCGGTGCTTCTCCATCCACACCCGGACCATCACCGTGAGGTGCTTCTCCATCCACACCCGGACCATCACCGGGCGGTGCTTCTCCATCCACACCCGGACCATCACCGGGCGGTGCTTCTCCATCCACACCCGGACCATCACCGTGCGGTGCTTCTCCATCCACACCCGGACCATCACCGTGCGGTGCTTCTCCATCCACACCCGGACCATCACCGTGTGGTGCTTCTCCATCCACACCCGGACCATCACCGTGTGGTGCTTCTCCATCCACACCCGGACCATCACCGTGTGGTGCTTCTCCATCCACATCCGGACCATCACCGTGTGGTGCTTCTCCATCCACACCCGGACCATCACCGTGTGGTAATCGTGGTTGGGGTGTCTTGGCACCCTATGGGAAAAAAAAGATACAGGAGACAAAAAAGGGAGCCCGATAGTGCAGTATGTCAATAGTAGGTGTGTGAAGAAATCAATTGATTGAAAGGGCTACTCACAAAGGAGGGTTGCAAGGGGCAACCGACCACAGGAAGCAGGTGGAGACCATGAACCCGACTCCACTCGGGGTGGTCCTGGACGGACCTGGTTGCGGTCGCTCTCTTAGATGAAAAAGGATGCACAAAACATTAACCGTGGTAAAACAACGGGTGTTCTGTCACCACCACTCGGACAAACATGTACGGGGGTATAACTATGCACCGTGTGGTGCTTCTCCATCCACACCCGGACCATCACCGGGCGGTGCTTCTCCATCCACACCCGGACCATCACCGGGCGGTGCTTCTCCATCCACACCCGGACCATCACCGGGCGGTGCTTTCCCATCCACACCTGGACCATCACTGTGTGGTGCTTCTCCATCCACACCCGGACCATCACTGTGTGGTGCTTCTCCACTTACACTTGAGCCATTACTGTGTGGTGCTTCTCTTTTAAAATACGACTCTTATCTCTTTGCTGCAGGAACATTTCCGAGTAGATTGGTTTCTCTGTTGAGAAAGATCATTTAATAACCAAAGCTTCGTTTTGCAGACGACGATCCAGCAGACCAAAGTATAATGTTTCCAGGTGGTTCTAGATTGGTATTTTGAGCAAAACATTGCCTACCATTTCTGAACCAGGTGCAATTCCCAGCATGGATGCTATCTGCATGGAGTTTGTGTGTTTTCCCTGTTTCTCTGGGTTTCCTCCAGGCATTCCTGATTTCTCCTTGTTTAGGGGGCTCGCACTCATGACCAACAACATTTCAGGTACTTTTGTTGACCTGATGAAGCGGGCTGAAACCCATGAAACACGTTGTCTGTTGTGCATGAATAACTACATTTTCCATTCATTATTGGTTTGTCCTTATGAGAAGGTAAAACATGACACTTCTCACCACCAGTGTTTTAGCTTTATTGCAACACAACAGCTCCTCCAAGTGACACTAGTCGTTCACTGCGGCCACTTCACCGGTCTGGCCTTTCCTCAGACAAAGCAACCTGCTTGTTCTAGTTCCACTCCTGATTCTAAAATGAATAAAGTTACAGAACTGCAGTTCTCCTCAGTAACAATGTCCTGACACTAGCAGCTGCAGCTGATATCTGGAGACAGAGGACTGTGATAAGGTCGTGCAGGAAAGTCAGTGTAATGTGCAGTATTTGTACACGCTGGTGTGCTTCTGGAGACATGATGTAACCACATGGGTGTGTCAGTCAGCACTAGGTGTGATAAGAGTGAAATAACAGACACAAGATATAACAGGACTATTGTTCCATGAGCGGGAGCCAGTGCTGCCTCATGAGTATGGAATGTCATGGGGTTATATACTCTATGGAAGCTGAATTAACATGTTTATTCCCTGCCCTGTGGTGAAAACGCAATTTTGTTTTGTTTTAAATAACACTTTATTGCAATCAGTGGATCTGCAGGCTGCACAGCACACACTGTGCAGTAGGTTTGTACTGTCTTTGTGTATTATAGAGACATTTTACACTTAAAAAGGAACTTTACCTTATTTTAATAATATTTCTTTATAAAGTGTTTCATCCGCAGCAGATAAAAATGGTGCAGGACAAGCGGCGATAAAAAGTGCACCACCATAGTCGACAATTAGCGGCAAGGAGGTTAAATTATAGCAACCGGTAAATAGCAGTGCTATTTATCAAGCACCATAATTTCACTGCCTTCCCACTAACTGCGGCTTTTGCTATTGTTTCCTATGGCAGCATGGCGTAGCTAAAATTAGGCAGGGGGTAGGTAAGGTTAGGCATGGGGGTGTAGTAGTTAGGTTTAGGCATGGGGGTGGAGTGGTTAAGGTTAGACAGTGGAGAGGTTATGGTTAGGCACCAGGGGGTCTTAGGGTTTGGCATAGGTAGAGGGAGGGTTCAGTGTGAGAGTAGGCAGGTGTGTAGGTATACATTACCTGGTCCCAGCAATTGCATCTCCTCCACTTCCTGGTTAGTTTGCAGCTGTCCTGCAGCCAGCCAATCACCATGCGTCTTTAGTCTCTGCATGGCGATTGGCTGGCCTGAAAAACTAACCAGGAAGTGGAAGAGATGAGATCGCCGGGACTAGGTAATGCATAATAATGCTAGATGCCGGTAATGGCATCTTGTTACTAACGTTATGTAACGTTCTAGAAATGTCCTAAAACATGAAATAACATTAGAAACAAAATGCCATTACTGGCTATCACCCGGGGCCATTTTTTGAGGCGCTTTAGTCAGGGTTTGCCCATTGTAAAATCTTTCCTCACCGTGATTCACATTCTGAAATGTATCACAGGTGGTGGTGTCATCTTTACTGCTGGCAGGCACAATAATACTGAATGTTTGTTGACTGTGTTCCAAAGCTAGTAGAAATAACACTTGGTTTCCCAGAGCGCATTGGGAGGAGAATTCTGCATAATAAACCGCCTAGGCTATGAGGGTGGGGTTACATAACAATATACAGCAAATATGTAGCTATATGAAGTGTTTCTGATGCTGAACCAGGATATGTAACAGTTATAGGAGTCTCTAACGCTTGATTTGGTGATTGGTAGAAAATATGGAATGGGGTGTAACATCCCTCAAACAATCCCTTTTATGGAGAATGAAGTTGTTTCTTTGAGGAAACGCCCAATTTCCTACCAATGTGATTATTTCAGTTTAAAAAAAAATCTGACTGATTTGCAGACCTTATTGTGTGCCCAGGAATAATACAGCAAACGCCACCTTTAATATTTCCATTGTGACAGGTTCACTTCAATACCAACAAGATATCTTGTCAGCAGAATTGACACGTCAGAATAATGGAGACAGATGCTCGTAGATATCTGCATGCTATTGTAGGGCAACATGCAGAGAAGCAGAGAATCCGCCTTACATCAAAATAACCTCCTTCTCTAAGGAAATCAAAATCAAACATGATGATTGCCGACCTGGAAGTGAAAGTGGACCTGAACTCTTGCACCGGGCAGAAGGGAAACAAAGAGAAATGCACCCTGTATTTATTTAGAGAGCTTAGCCTGTCTAATTTCCCCTCTCATCTGTGACTTATCACAAGTTTAATTTGATCTCTCAGCTTTGTCAGCTCAGGAATCTCAGCAGCCTCGGCAGAGCATCAAGTTTGTAAACACAGCATGTTAACCCTTCTGTAAAAGCAGGAAGTAGACACACTGCAGATTTATTGCAGGATGTCTATCAGATATAACAAATGTTTTTCTTCTAAGGTTATTATGTTGTTGCTTATCTTTCAGAGCAGAGGTGAAGTTCTGAGTTCAGGTCCACTTTAACCACCTAATGACAAGCTGACTTATAAAAACATCCTGCTAAAGCCTCTTAACGGCTCCAGGACGTTTTTATAAGTCAAACAGCGCTGCTGCCGCTGTGAGCGTGCACATACGTGCGTGTGCATTCCCGCGCACGTGCATGTGAAAATAGTGAAAAAAAACCACCATAGAAAAAATGCACCTTTATTTCCAAATAGTATATTGTCACCATATTTTGTACTAGGGACATAATCTTGTCATAACCAGGACAAATAGGCAGATACAATTTGTGGGTTTTATGTACAGTAGCAGTGTTTATATTCAAACTATAGGGGATGAAATTGGAGAAATAGTGTATTTTTTTTTTCATTTTATTTTTGTATTTGTTTTTCCCTTTAAAATGCATAGAAAATAAAGTAATTACTGAAAACAAATATCAACCTCAAAAAGCCTAATAGGTGGTGAATAAAAACAAGATATAGATCATTTCATTGTGATAAGTAGTGATTAAGCTATTGGCAAATGAAAGGGATGAGCACTGAAAGGTGA
Source organism: Hyperolius riggenbachi (assembly GCF_040937935.1). Lineage (NCBI taxonomy): Eukaryota > Metazoa > Chordata > Amphibia > Anura > Hyperoliidae > Hyperolius > Hyperolius riggenbachi. The sequence goes on from NC_090655.1 coordinate 43,304,553, forward strand.
AAATCGCTCTTGTCCGTTAGGGTAAAAACCTCTTTGGGGTGAAGTGGATAATTAGTGAGCAGCTAGCAGGTTTGACCACTTCCTGGGTAACAGAAACTTGCATGTAAAGCGGATTCTTTACTGTTCGTTGAAAGTAGTATATTACTGTACATTTCAGTCAGCGGTTTGATATCTTTCCCCTGAGCGGCCGTATGATACGGATGCATGATTACCAATCACTGGTAGATGAGCTGCATGACTCCTGGACCACCACTTATACACTGCTTATGCCCTTTGCACAGAGCTGCATCAACTCACGCAGTACCACAGCTGCTTTAGCATATCTCCATGTAGCCATTATGGTCTAAGTAAATGTATGCTGGTCCCACACTGGCAGATTGACCTTGCAGATTGTTTTATTACATCAACAGAATGCATCTTGAGTACTGCTCCATACACACACTAGATGAAACTCAGCTGTGGAGGACAATAATGACCGCCTCTGCCAAGAATCCAGCCTGTGTACAGTAGCCTCCGACCCTCTCTGGCACTTGGCCAGCGATCTCCACTCACCATGACTGATATGCAGGGGTGTAATGAAAGGAAAGCTGTGGGGTCTCCAAGTACTACCCTTCCTTTCCTCCGACACAGGCGAATATACTTCAGATCAGGTGTTTTTGTGGCTCATGATGGCCACCTTTGTTTTATGACCCTTGTGAGATGGGCCCCAAGGCTGTGAACTGCACCAAGAGGAGGCAAGGGAAGGGGTGTGAGCATTGGGTGTGCCCCCATCAAAGTTTTGCCGGGGAGGGCATGAATTGTAGTTACGCCACTGACTACATGCCTCGTTGGTGTGTACGGGGCTTTAGGGCCGGTTCATGTAGGCGACTGCCGGTGGTGTGTTTAGCCGATAATTGCTCTTCTGAAACCAGTATCAGAAACTGGGTATGAGTTCTTGTCCCCACATCACTTTTTAAGCCCCTGCAAGCGCACAAGCTGTTAGATGCTACAATCTACAGTTAATCAGTTGAGATGAATGCTTCTACTCATCTCAATGTGGGAAAGGGTCGATCCCTTCGGAAAACGATTTGCACAGCTGACGCATTTTCTGACGCAAATGTGTAATAAAATTTTATTATGTTTCAAATAATAAACTGAGATGAGAAAAAAAACCTGGCCCCTTTTCAACACTTGATACACACACGGTAGCCTAAACTCAGCCAAGGTTCTGCGAGAAGTAAAACTATACCTGTGTTCTGGAAGGGGGCCGCAGCAGAGAGGGTTACGTTGCCTGAATGACCGCCTCGCTTACCGCGTCACTTCATACTGTGCTCCACCCTCCCAAAACTCCCTTCTCCACAGCAGAATATACCCTGATCGTACTGTTGATGCAGGTTTTTGCTGATCCTTTGGGGTGCTTCTGTAACTGCCCAATATATTCACTCCTTGATGGCTGCCATTGTAACAACGTATAAACAAACGTTTACTGTAAAAGGCATTTTTTTCAGTTTTTTTTTTTTTTTTTTTTTTTTTTTACAAGCGCTGTACAGCTAGAAATCACCTTGCTAAAATTGTACAAATATTTTGTTTTGCGTTCTGCTCTGAAACAATTAAGGTGCCCATACAACTAACGATTAAGAGACAAATCTCTCTCTGACTGAATATGCAAGAAGTTTTAAATCAGGATGATACCATTTATTGGCTAACTAAAAATGAATAAGAATGAGCAAGCTTTCGGCCTTGCAGCCTTCATCGGGCTTACATCCTGTTGAACAGGATGTAAGCCCGATGAAGGCTGCTAGGCCGAAAGCTTGCTTATTCATTTTTAGTTAGCCAATAAATGGTATCATCCTGATTTAAAACTTCTTACTTTTACTGATGGCTAACACGGTACAATACCCTACTGCTACTACTATGACTGAATATGATCAGAGAGATATCTGTTGGCTGCAGGCTGATTACCGATAGATTTCAGCATGAAGTCACTTGGGAATCGGCCTTGTGATGCCACCTTCGCTTTCTCCGCCACTGCCTGCCTCTTGTCCGGCCGCCATAACTTCAGCTGCTCCTTCTTCTGCTTTTGAGTCCTACGTGGCTGAGTCCTTGAGTTCTATGCATAGCATGTGGCGCGTGTGCGGCAACTACGTGGGACCTGAATATGTGGAAGAAGGAGCAGCTGGACTCGCAGTGGTCAGGCAGGTGAGGAATTTTAATGTACGGGCACTGGGGGGGGGGAGCATTAACATTTGGGGGGACAGCAGCCGGGTGTTCCGTCGTGCTTGTCGTGATATTGCATGCCGTTACCCGTCGGCCCGAGATTTTCCAGCTTCCTTGATCGATACATTTGACTGATATCGGCCTGAAATCAGCTGAATCGTTGATCCGGGCATGCTTGTTGCTTCACCGGTTTTCATCCCCAATCAGATGTTTGGCAGCATCCTCACTAGATGTATGGCTACCTTAAAACTGTTGGCGTTCACAGATGAATTATCTTACATAGAGTTGCTGTCATACTGTTCTGCATGTGTTTTGGCTGTTTTGTCACTTCACGCCTGCATGTCGGTCACCTCTGATTCTCCTTCTGGTCCCCTTGCATGCAGGAAGTAAAGCAGATAGGAGCTGCACACAATCGAATTGCTATGCCGTTCAATCCCGGCTCCGGCTCCCCCAAAGTGATCACTGCCCAGTACAACAACCCAGCCGGCCTTTATTCCTCTGACAACATCCAAACCTTCAATAACACTCTGGAATCCAAATCAACTACCGGTGCTCAGGAACCAAAGCAAACGTAAGTATCTTAGTTTGCAGCCTATACACAGTGAGCTCAGGCCATGGTACGGTATATTGATGGCATACGTGTGTAGTCAGCATGCTGTTTTCTTGTTGCTCAGTGTACATACATGTGATTGCAGTATCCTTAATGACTTTCTATGCAGTTTTTCAAGCTGGCTGTCAGTTGTTGTCGCGCTGCAGCCAATCCTAAACTAATTGGATGAGGGTTGTTGCTGCTGCTCAGACGCTGCATGTTGCATCTTATGGACTGCCCTCAATCGCATCATTAAGCTGCTCCAGTATATACTGGCATATTGCCATGATGAGATTGACGAGAGAGTTTTGACAAGTGGCAACATGCAGTCACTATTAAACTGTCCCTGTAAATGAGGACTTATAGGGTACCTGATCTGACAAGATGAGATAAACGTGTGTGTGTGTGTGTTTTACAGTCCCAAGCCTACTTAGAGTTCAGGTGTGTTATCTTTATTTTTTACTGTAAGGGTTAATAAATAGGGTATGCAAATTACACATCCTAACTCTCAAGACCCATACACACGCTCAACTGCGGTCTTTTATGCAGCACAATTATCAAACAGCTTTTGTTGTGAAACAAGTTGAACAACCAAAAAAAAGTTGCTTGATATTGTTCACACAACTGATAAGACGTCAATCCAACTGTTGGATTGACGTCTTATCAGTTGTGTGAACAATAGCAAGCAACTTTTTTTGTTTGATTAGAAGCCATAAAAACATTCCTTAGAGAAGGTGCAGATAAAAAAGGTCACAAGTTAATGATGGGAGCTGTAAAACAATAAGACTGTCTCACTAGGCTGAGACAATAAAAACATTAACAAAAAACAATTTTTTTTTTTAATAAGGCTTTTAAACACAAAGCTCTGAAATTCTAAGAAAGTCCTGTTTATGAGTAGGACTATAGACACAATTGTTTATCTCATCAGTTTGTTTTCAGTTCAGGTTTACTTTGATGAACAGAGCCCTGTTAGTTTTCGAAGGAGGTGCCTATGTACAGGCTTTTCCAAGCCAAGACTCTTATGGCTTTCCATTCAGGACCACATAAACCATATGGTTCCCGCCAAAAATCCAAAATCCTATTACGATGGAAAGGTGTATGTTGTTAAAGGCAGAAATAAAGATTTTACTACTGTGTTCATATTAATCATTGTTTAAACCCTCTTAAACAGATTTTAAGCTTTTATTCAGTCTTAAAATGTGACATTTATTTCAACTGATGCCTTTTTGATGGAGAGTATGTGATCAATGTATAAACTTTGTGTATTCCAAAGAAAACTGTAAAGTTTGATCTGTTCCTACTTGTTTTAACCATATATTTTCTCTCCATTCACATGCCTTCTACAGATGGACTGATGGGAAAGCTAACAGTATGTTCTGTTTCTTGTTCTCCTCCAATTAGCAGAGACCTGTGAAATTTCAGCGTGCTTTCAGCATGACTTACCAGCCACTAAAATCACCATCGGCCTCTAACAGGTGCTTTACAACTCAGTATGGTTCACCCTAACTCGAGAGAGACCGTAACTTCAGCAATCTAACCAGTTTAACAGATGCGGTATAGATGACGTTACTTTCAACATTAATTCAGTGTTTTAAAGAGAACCCGAGGTGGGTTTGAAGAATATTATCTGCATACAGAGGCTGGATCTGCCTATACAGCCCAGCCTCTGTTGCTATTCCAAACCCCCCTAAGATCCCCCTGCACTGTGCAATCCCTCATAAATCACAGCCACGCTGCTGACAAACCGCTTGTCAGAGCTGGCTGTGTTTCTCTATAGTGTCAGTCTGCTGCTCTCCCCGCCTCCTGCAGAACTCCAGTCCCCGCCTGCATCCCTTCCCTCCCTGCTGATTGGAGGGAAGGGACGGGGGCAGGGACCGGAGCTATGCAGGAGGCGGGGGAGCAGCTGAGACTGACACTACAGATGTAAACACAGCCTCACAGCACGGCTGTGATTTATGAGGGATTGCACAGTGCAGGGGGACCTTAGTGGGGTTTGGGATAGCAATAGAGGCTGGGCTGTATAGGCAGATCCAGCCTCTGTATGCAGATAACATTCTTTAAACACACCTCGGGTTCTCTTTAACATCAATATAATCCACAGCTGTACAATAAGTATAGGTACGGGGGAGGTTAGTGTTAGGTATAGGTACGGGGGAGGTTAGTGTTAGGTATAGGTACGGGGGAGATTAGTGTTGGGTATAGGTACGGGGGAGGTTAGTGTTGGGTATAGGTACGGGGGAGATTAGTGTTGGGTATAGGTACGGGGGAGATTAGTGATAGGTATAGGTACGGGGGGAGGTTAGTGTTAGGCAGGGGCATTGCTAGGGTCCTAGAATATCCGGGGGACCCATCAGCAGCAGGTGGAGACAACCTGCGGCGTGGCAAAGGGGGGGGGGGAGTTAAAGTTAGGCAGCCAAGCAAAGGTGCTGCAAGTTTAGCCAGGCATGTCCCCAGTATAGGTAGCCAAGCATAGGTGCTGCCAGTAAAGCCAGGCATGTGTCCCCAGTATAGGTTTCCAAGCAGCATAGGTGCTGCCAGTATAGCCAGGCATGTCCCCGGTATAGGTAGCCAAGCATAGGTGCTGCCAGTAAAGCCGGACATGTGTCCCCAGTATAGGTTTCCAAGCAGCATAGGTGCTGCCAGTATAGCCAGGCATGTCCCCAGTATAGGTAGCCAAGCATAGGTGCTGCCAGTAAAGCCAGGCATGTGTCCCCAGTATAGGTAGCCAAGCAGCATATAGGTGCTGCCAGTATAGCCAGGCATGTCCCCAGTGTAGGTAACAAGCATAAGTGCTGCCAGTAAAGCCAGGCATGTGTCCCCAGTAAAGGTAGCCAACCACGTGTCCCCAGCATAAGTAGCAAGCAGCCGGTCTGTCCCCCTCCCCCAGCCCCCTCACCTCCTTTGATCTTGCCATGGAGTCCAGATCCCCCTCTGTCAGGCGGAAGTACTTCCATGTGCAGACGAGCATTGACCCCCCCCCCCCCCTGCACTGCAGGAGAGCGGTGTCCCTGCCTGTTAGGATCCGTATACAGGAACATCCTGTATATGCATGCTAGCAGGCAGGGACACAGCTCTCCTGCAGTGCAGAGGGGTCAATGCTCATCTGCACATGGAAGTACTGCCGCCTGACAGAGCGGGAATCCGGACTCCGTGGGCAGCCTCCTGGTGGGGGGAACAGAGCAACAGAGAATGCTGCTTACCGGTGCTTCTGTCCGGGCACCACGTGCCCTGAGGTTCAGGGTACCGCAGGTGGTGATCCGGGTCACATGACACGGATCTTTAGCCCTAGCGACGCTGCTGGTATTAGGTGTAGATGGGGGGAGATTAGTGATGGGTATAGGTACGGGGGAGATTAGTGTTAGGTATAGGTATGGGGGAGGTTAGTGTTAGGCATACATTGAGGGATTAGTGTTAGTTATAGGTATGGAGGAAGGTTAGTGTTAGGCGTAATTAGGGAAGGGATAGTGTGTGTGCTATAGTCTAGCTTCTAAGGGTACAATGGTTAATTTGCATATATTCAGCAGTGGTGCTCTGGGAGACATCTCGAGCTCACTCCAACCTGAATTATCGCAAATTCTTTCTGTTTTAGGAAAGCAAATTTTTGTTTTGCTATAGTCTAGGGGAGCCAATAGTAGAATATCGGTAATGTTACGGCTATTCTAACCATTGGAAATAGTTTACTTTAGCATCCGGTGCACAAAATACCAGGGGCCTCTTTAAATGTATGCTTAGTGTATGCATCCCATTGTCTTCTCCTACAGTACAATAAAATAATTTCTGCCACTTTCGCCTCCTCTGGGGCCTTTAAGCAACATTTTTGACATAGTAGTTTTAGTTCTTATTGTGTAAGAAATGAGAGCCAGACTGAATTCCACAGATTCTCTGAACACATAAGTGTAGGTTACACAAAAGGTTGCATCCCCAAACCTCCTCCCTATATACAGTACATATTCCTTTCATAGTTGTCTGAAATACCAAAAGAGTGGCCAATTAATGCAGGCAAGGAATTGAGGAGAGGGAAAGAGCAAGATCAATTATATATTTGGGTCATAAAGAAATTGACTGATGGGAAACAAAATGGCGGGGATGCTGGATTGCACATTTGTATGTGACAAACGAGGAGGGGGGAGAGGGTTGGCTTTGCCTGAGGGCTGATCTTGATACAATCCCAGAATACATGCCTGCTTCCTAGTCTGAGTTCTCTTAGATCAATTTCAAAAAGTCCGGCATTATGACGAAGTAATCGCCCCAAAAATGTCCCATTTTGAGTTCAGGTTGGCCATGAGAAAAACATAACAGATAGATCAGCTATTTAAAGAGGAGCTGTAGTGAAAATAACATTTACATTCTGAAATGTATCACTGGTGATTACCTCTTTAGTTCTGCCAGGTGATCTGTACATAACGTTTGTTACTGAGAGTTCTGTGCACAGAGGGAGATACTGCCTGCTTGGCAGTTGTAAAGTTCTTTCCCACAATGCAACGAAATTCACAGACAGCAAACTGTCAGGACCATGGTCATGACATAATGCTGTGGGAGGGATTTCACCACAATATAAGCCACACAGACCCCTCTGATGATCTATTCGGGAAAAGGTAAAGTGTAGAAAAGAGGGTATAGGCTACTGGTTAGGATGAAGTTTAATTCTTGGTTAAAGTTCCTTTTTTAAAGGATACCCGAACTGACATGTGACATGAGATAGACATGTGTATGTACAGTGCCTAGCACACAAATAACTAGGCTGTGTTCCTGTTTTTCTTTCTCTGCCTGAAAGAGTTAAATATCAGGTATGTAAGTGGCTGACTCAGTCCTGACTCAGTCCTGACTCAGACAGGAAGTGACTACAGTGTGACCCCCACTGATAAGAAATTCCCCCTTTTTTTTTTACCTCTTTCTTGCTCTCTGCTAGGAAAGTGTTTTATAGTTGGAATTTCTTATCAGTGAGGGTCACACTGTAGTCACTTCCTGTCTGAGTCAGCCACTTACATACCTGATATTTAACTCTTTCAGGCAGAGAAAGAAAAAAAGGAACACAGCCTAGTTATTTGTGTGCTAGGCACTGTACATACACATGTCTATCTCATCATGTCACATGTCAGTTCGGGTATCCTTTAAGTTTAGGGCAGTGTTTGGTAGGGCAGTGTTCTGCACTAACGACTGTGTAACCATTATTAATTTTAATTTCTTTTTCCTTTTTTTCCCCCCTTTCCTTTTACATTTTTGACCCTTCATAATCCACTTTGTCCTTTGACTGGCCTGCAGTCCCATCTCTCCCTCTGCGATGTTTCAGGCTCCCGTGGCAACCGTTTATAACCCACTCCAGTCACGTGGCGCCCCTGGCTCCTTACAGAGGAGACATAGCACCTCCTCCATCCCATCTCAAATGCGAGTGTATCCTGAAGAGCTAAAACAAGCGGCACAGATCTGTCCCAACAGCCCCGTGGAGGTGGATATCCCTGGACTTAAAGTCATGCACAACCAGTTTAACTCCCCATTACAGCTCTATTCCCAGGAAAACATTATGGACACATTGCAGGGCCAGATCTCTTCCATTAACCCAACTTATTCCAGGTAAAATGGTGCTTGAATACCTGGCACAGTGCATGCCCGCTAGACTGCCACTGCTTGCGGCTGAACTGGCACCTCACCTTAATAGGTTAGTGTTTGATTGCCTTGTTACCTCCACCATGCTGCCCATTCACTGCAGTTCTCTATGGCCGTGTCTTGCATCCACCGCCGTTGCATTAACATTGCCGTGTTGTGTGTAGATGTGTGAAATATGCACAGCTCGATTTACTGACAAAATCAAATCTATTAACTGTTATTTAATTAAATGTATTCTTTATTACAGTGCACATAAATGACTTTAACATTTATTAATTGTAATATTGTTCATTCATGTCCAGAGAAGAAGCTACAACCAGACAGAAGACTGTATAAACCTTATTTTTGGCTTCTTACCAATAATGGGCCCAATTCTGGTAGAGATATTGTCCGTTTTACCGCACACACGGTAATTTACCGCATTCGGTAAATGCAGTTTGCAATTCTGATAGATTTTACTCATAAATTACCGAATGCTGCAAGTTAGGTCATAAAATGTGTGGTATTTTGTGTTATTTTGCCGAACATTGGAATTTTCATGGAAAATAGGAGGCATTTTAGCAAATCCTTTACCGATCAGTTTAAGACCTGCCTGTACCTCTCGGTAAAGTC